>NC_134722.1:30592500-30815000 GCF_049634645.1 Pelodiscus sinensis
GCATATGTTATTTTGAGCCATGCTGTATCACCAATAGCTAAATATTATCCCAACAATGAAACTGAAAGGTAAAAATTTAATGTCAAGTCAGATCATTAGTTGTATATATTCCTGTGTATTTAAAACTAATCCATGGTTTGTTTGTGGTTTGTTTTTTTCTTTTGCAGTATATTGGGTAGAATAATTAGAGTAACGCAAGAAGTGGCCTCATACAGAGAGTGGATATCAAAGCATTGGGGAATGCAGAGTAGGACTGAGTCTTCATGCAATGGTAAGATTTGGCTACCTAGTAGGATGTTTCCTTTGCATGCTTTTTGCAGGATAGGCAATATAACAACATTTTGCTGCTTTTGACCCAGATGAGGTAAAGGACATAGGTCTAAATGTAAACAGTGCGCTTAATATCTCATCTATAAGCAGAGAAGTGGTTTCTGTCTATATGAAATAAACTGTCTATAGGAACAATTTAATTTTATACAACAGTGAGGATTTTCTTCACATCAAATAAGGTAGACTGTGACTGATTTCTTCCCCCCCCCCACTTGTTCCTTGCTTTACCAGTCTTCACAAAAACACTCAGGGCCAGATTTTCAGAAGAGCTATGCACCCAATAGTTACCAGTAGGAACCCAAAAAAGCCAGATGATTTTTGAATTGTTGAGCAAACAGTGGTTCCCTTTGAGGGGAAAAATGGGAGCTGTTAGGCACTAAGCACTTTATAAACCAGGTCATTTCATTTAGACACAGAGATGAGCACTTGTGAAAAAATCTATCCTAGAACAATCCTGTCTAAGGTAAGGAGAGGTAATTGATAGACCATAGAAACACTTTTTCCCTTTTGAACTTTCATGTAGTTAGGCTATGTTCGTGATAGATTTTCATCACATACACTAGTGGGTTTTTTGGGTTTGGGTCCATTCATGAAGCTTTTTACTCATATGCACAGCTCATTGACTTACTCTGCAGAAATATTGTGTTCTATTTACAGAATGCAGCCCTTAATAGAAATTAATACTTTCTTCCATTTACTTTCTTTTTCTCAGCTAACGGAGTAACTTTGATAGTAGATACTCAGCAGCTAGACAAGTGTAACAATAATCTCTCTGAAGCAAATGAAGCACTGGGAAAATCTAGAAGTAAAACCTCAGAAACACTCAGTAAACATTCTTCAAATTCTTCATCAGGTCCATTGTCTTCCTCCTCTTCTACATTGTCCAGCTCTAGTGATGTGGTTAGTATTAAAAGCTTTTGTTTGAACTTGATTAGATTTATTCTCTACTGTTTATGTACACAGTTGAACAATGTAAGTATAGCCAATCATTTCTTCCACATCTCAGATTTGTGTAAGGGGAAGTTCTTCACATAATTCCAGTTTATTCTAATGAATTTTTTGTCATAGAACACATCATTGGCATAATGTACTTCTGTATCTGCATAAAAAGTACTCCCTTAATACAATCATATTATTTACCTCCTTTTCATCTGTGAAACACGTGTGTTTCAAAAGAGATAGGTAGCAGTAAGTGTGATCTAGGTGAAATTCAAAAAATGCCTGGTAAACTCTTATTTTAATAGACTCTCCATTTGGATTTCTTTTAATCTGGTGTAAAATGTACTAACTTAAAGATGGCATGAAATGAATCATGCATTAAAGTATTTGCAAGCCAGCGCCCATTTGTGGGTTGTTTTTAGAGTCCTGTATTAAGACGCTTAATCTTTAGCAGGACCAGCATGTTTATCTCTTCAATTTTGTCCACTTCAGTTTTACTTTAAAACTATAAATTTACTAATACCTATATTTCTATGAAGGATTCTGACGGAACACCGTGCAAAACATCTAAACAGTTGAGTTGCCATCAGTCTACTACAAACAGGGTGGGGTCACAAGAAATAGCACTGGAATCCTCTCAGTCCAGTGGGAAAAGGCAAAACAGCCAAACAGCTAATACATCCAACAGCACAAACAAATCTCAGGTTTGTGAAATGTTTAAAAGAAATCTTAAATGTTTTAATTATTTTAATGGTGGAACCCTTTTTTTCTATGCTGACTTTAATTTCTACTTTTAATCCAAAATAGATTAAGAGGGCTCTTTTCCTGGAAAGGCGTTGCACAAATCGTTTTGTGTGACAACTCCCGAGAAAGAAGCCTAACACTGTAGCTGTCACCTACTTTTAACTCTACTATAAGGATTTACAAGCCAAATTTAAGTCCTACTCCTAAATTAAGAGTTTTAGGTTCTTTATTGGAGAATTGCGTATTTAACTAATTTAGCATGAAGATCAAACTCCTATCATACGCCTCTCCCCCCAAAAATATGATCCAAAATAATCTGACAGTCTGAAACACCATCTTGTTAGACAGTAGTCCTATTACAATACAGTAGTCTGGAAAAATTATTTCAAACCAATTTTTGATTTACACAAATTCAGCTTATGGTGAGGTATCATTTTTTACAGAAATACAATTAAAACAACTTAAATATTAAAAATATTCTCAAATGTTGTTCCTGAATGGTGGAGGAATTTCAGAACTATTTTTCTTCTACTTTTAGGTATCAATATTTTTACACACATTTGTTAAAGATTTTCAGTGAATAGTAAATTAGATACTTCAGAAACTAGGCCCTATGTTTTTCAAAGGGTGCACCATAAAGTACTTTCTGTGGATTGTGATGTGGGTAAATGTTGCCCCATCTTTATGCAAGAAATACAATTGTGTGATCCCCCTCTATTTATATTTCTTCAAAAACAACGTGTACACTAGGAAAGCATTTTGAAATTAGTAAATCTGACTTAACTCCCGATTTAACAAATTCAAACTAGCATGCCCACAATACGGGGAAGACTCAAAATTAGTCCAAGGCAGGCTGCATTAATGTGGACTCGCTATCTTGGACTTGGATCCCAGGAAGCACTAAGGAGTAATTAATTTGAATTACCCTGGGAAATAATTGTTTTGAAATAGCGGCACTGGAGGGTCCACACTACTGTTATTTCGAAATAACTGTTTTGGAATTAGTGTTACTCCTGATGAAAAGCAAGTAATACAGATTTCTAATTCTGCAGCCTATTGTTTCAAAATAATGGGCTTAGTAGTGTGGACACGCCGCTTATAAATTCAACCTAGAGTTATTTTGAAATCAAGTCCTAGTATAGATCAGTGCCTTAACAGTAACAGATTGATTTGGACATAACTTCCATGGGTAAAAACCACTTTGTCAGGTGCATCTTGCTTGTGATACATCTGGCAAAGTGGTTTTTATCCACAAAAGTTTATGCTCTAATAAATGTTAGGCTACGTCTAGACTGGCATGATTTTCCGCAAATGCTTTTAACAGAAAAGTTTTCCGTTAAAAGCATTTGTTGAAAAGAGTTTCTAGATTGGCACGGACGCTTTTCCGCAAAAGCACTTTTTGCGGAAAAGCATCCGTGCCAATCTAGACACGCTTTTGCTCAAAAAAAAAGCCCCGATTGCCATTTTCGCGATCCGGGCTTTATTGCGCAAAACAAATTTGAGCTGTTGCTTTTGCGCACAAGGGCTTTTGCCCGAACAGGAGCAGCATAGTATTTCCACAAGAAGCACTGATTTCTTACATGAGATCGTCAGTGTTCTTGCGGAAATTCAAGCGGCCCGTGTAGACAGCTGCTTTTGCGGAAAAACTTGCCAGTCTAGACACAGCCTTAGTCTTTCAGATAACACAGGACTCCACGTGTGTGTGTGTGTGTGTGTGTGTGTGAGGTGTTTTGGTGGTGGGGGTGGGGGTGTTTTTTTCAGATAGACATAAATGGATACGTCTGAGACTTGCCTCTTTTTCTTGACTCTGAATCTGTTTCAGTAAGATATAGTGCAGCTGTTACAGTTCTGGCTTGCATGGAGCACACAAATCAGTCTTACCATTTTTAAAATACAGGACCAATGCTTCACTTTATACCTTGAATTAAGTTCTTTAATCCTGACTGTCTTCTGATTATGTTACTTAAGGGATAGAGCCCAGCATCTTGCTTTTTTTTTCTCTTCTGAGGTGGGTGAAGTGAAAGAAAACTTGTTGTGCTGGAGGCTAATCACAGACTTAATTCTTCCCTTCACATCAGGCTCTTTTCAAATGCCCTGCCTCTTGAAACTATAGTGTTTTGATTGTTTTAACCAGCCATACACGTGTTGTAACAGCTATATTCTATTTATTCTGCTGTTAATTGACCACATCCTTTTTCTTTTACAGCATGGATCAGCAAGGTTATTTCGCTCTTCCTCCAGCAAAGGCTTCCAGGGTCCAACAAATTCAAACCATGGTACCTCAGTGACAAACAAACAGCATCAAGGCAACAAATCACATCAGTTTTTCCACGGCAAAAAGAGGAAACACAAGAGGGATGTTGTCCTTTCTGACCTTTGTAGATAGTTGCCTATTTTATGACTGTTCTTCTGTGTGCAATGATTTCATGCTACAGAATAGTTTGATAGTGACTCCTTGGATCTCTTGTGGAGCTTCAGACTGTTCAGACATTGATTAGCAACTGCATTTTTTTCCCAGCTCGCCACAGAATGGATCATGAAGATTGATCACTGCAAAAAGAGGGAAGAAGGCTGATCATTTGATAAGTCATGTGCTACAACAGGGTCATTTAGCATATCTTGAATGTAAAATAAATATATCTCCCATCAGCTCATGCTGAACTGTAGAGGTAGTATTCAGTGTGTTTGGCAGATAACAAACAAAACACAAAAAAAAGGAAAAAAGATGAAAAATTGTATTTTGAGGGAAATCCAGCCTTTAAAGATTAAGAAGTAATTTGTGCATGATTTTTTTTATTATTTTTGCATATACCATTTTATTGTGTGTGTGTATATATAGATGACCATATAGGAAAATTGACATTTGTAATAGTGGATTTGTTAATACTTTTTACATAACATAACTGTTTAAATTGTAAACAGAATTTTTTCTCAGGATTAGTTTGGAAAATAATCTGAATTGTCATCTTAACATTCATTTAAAAACGCTACTAGTTGACATTGCTCAGATTGATTTTGTTCACATTGAAATGATTTACTAGAACACTTATGATCTTCAGAAGTTGTTCCTCTAAAGAGAAAAGTTTATGGTGGCAGATGAAGTCTCATGTGTATAAAGTGTACATGTACTTTTGTGTAAACACTGAACTTTTGGTCATCTCTGACAAGTAATCTTCACCTGTTTAGAGAGTTCCATTGTTGTAATTTTTTTTCCAGTTTGTCGTTCCCCCTCTTTCCTCCGCCCCCTGCCACAGCCACCAGCAATCTCCAATTTTTAAAGAGAAAAAGCTATTTGGGATTTTTGTCTTTTTAGTTGCAGTAAAAGCCAAGTCCATTTGTACAAATGTTTGCATTCCTGAGCTGCTTCAATCCCATGCCTTTTGTTTGTCTTTTTTCCCTCAAAGTCTGTTTTTTGTCTTTTTTTTTAAATATATATATTTTTGCTAAACTCACTTTGATGAGAATTACTGTTCAAGCTATAAGTAAACTTTCTTATTAAAATATTTTTTCTCATTCCCCTTTTATGCATTTTATATGGACACTAATAAAAATTAGTCTTCAAATAATGGAAATATATTTTGTATTGCCTTAAAGACCCAAACCTTTCATAGCCTCCTCCTACTACTACTTGTTACCTTCAATCAAAAGTTTTAACATTGTCTGGTTCAGTTACACTTTAAATTTTGGTTGAAATAAATTAATGCCTTGAAAGCAAATTAAATATATGATTACATTCACATGTATAATTTGAAAAATAAGTTGGGGGCACTTTAATGACAGAATGTAAAGTGGCATTTACTTTAACATTTTTTCTTTAAAGAGGAAAGAGTTTGTGTTCAACATACCTGCAATGCATTTAATGCAGCTGTCCTGGAGATGATGATTTTATAAAAGTACTGTTAGCTTTTAGAACTTTTTTTATACACATATACAAAACATTGCAGACCAACCTGACCTTTAATGGGCACTGATCAGTGCAATGACTTTTTAAATAAAATAATGCTAAAATAAGACCCAACTTAATGTCATCACTGAAATAAACATTTTCAACAATATATTTGTGTTTTACTTCAAAAAGAAAAATACATATTTCAAAAAGATGGAAATTTATTACATTTACTCATACAGACATTAAGAGCTTAAAAAGTGATGTTAATTTGACAATGTTTTAAATTTTAGATTCACATTTTTATTCTGATCAAATAATTTTATTAACAGGACATTGCGCTTTTGTTCATAGAAACTAGTACACATTGTACCACATTATGCATAATCACAGTATTTATTTTGTTTTAGATTATTGTGAATGTGTAGATTTATGTTCACTGTTTAGGGAACAATTATTTATAAATTATATTAATCCAGTATTGTTAGCTGCTATTAGCAAAACTGTTCCAAACACTTAATACTTGCAAAGATCTGTATCTCATTTACCACACTGAAGTGTTTTTATAAAGAATCACCCTCATTGTTGAAAGCAGATGAACTCTTAGGGTGAAGATATTAGTGTTCCACTAAGCATGTGATAATTTTAAGGTGGTGGTAGCGGGAAGATAATCTTGATTCCATTGGGAATCTTAGGTTTGCCTCAATTTATGGTTTTCATAAATTTAATGGAAAATAGCTTTTCCTGGACTGCAAGTTTCTTTTTGGTAAACAGTATCTTTCTAAAAGAGAAAAGAAGCATGAAGGAAAAATTGAGGTGTATTTTATATTGCCTCAAATGACCAGCATTGTATTAATAAAATACTGTATATCTTGCAAATCTTTATTTAAACAGAACAGTTGAACTGTTCATTTTTCAATCTGAAGTAAAATACTTTCAAGACCTTTTAGTTTGCCTGCTCATTTGTCTTGTATATTTCATCTCTGTATTTGATTCAAGTCTAGTTACTTTTTGAGTTTCAGTACTTTTGTGAAGATTTTGTGAATATATGAAAAAATAAATGTTTAATCTAAATACTCTAGTTTATCAGCATTCTTGACATTCACACATCGTACTCTGCAATATTGTAGCTAGTACAGGGTATTTAAAAGCTCCGTACAATTATTTTTTACTCATTCATTTTACTTACTATTTGTATGACTGCTCCTTTGAGTGACTATCTATGTCCATTCTACTTCAGGAGTATGCATTCCCAGTATTGGAGTATGCATTCTCCTAGCATTGGAGACTTTCCCTTTCACAGTACCTGATAAGGTGAAACTCTGCTGCCTCCTGCTTTTGATTGATGGTACAAAGGACAGTGCCCACCCCTTCATTTCCCATTTGCTGCCCATGACTGTTGTTGAATTGTTCCATCTTCTTACAGCAAGTTTACCTTTTTGTTCTTGAGTAACAACTTTATGTAACACTATGTATTAGTTGATAGTTGTATGAGGATATTTTTAATATTAGATTTCTTTTTACTGGGTACTTAGTGGGAACTGAAGAGTAAGCAGTTCAGGTACTGGTGCTGGGACTCACACTCCAGGCTTCAAGCCTTGTGCTGGAGGCAAGAAGCTAGTGCTGGTTAATGACATACTCCAAATGCATAGGAAGATCAGATCTGGGACAGGTGCTAAATCTGCAGGAATTTTTAAGCCCAGAACTAAGACAAGGATATCAGGCTAAAGCACCTTCTGATGGAGGCAACCCTATGCCATCCTCAGAACCTTCTTGTTCAGGGCATTCACTGAGCAAGTTTGCTTTGATTCAGACCACTCCTATTGTCAAGCTTCTGCCATCATTTTTTTTCCAGTACCAAAGAAGAAGCATCAGAAGATGGAATCAAAGAACACAGAATCCAGAACATTGGGGTCCCCTCCACTGAAATCCAGCAAGTGTGTTGTAAAGGAAAGTATTCCACGCTGAGGCACCCTTCGCACAAAGCACCTCAGACAGAGCAGCTGCCTGCAGCCCTTGCATCTGTCCTGTTGAGATTAACCTCTTTGAGGTGAAACCATTGGGCTCAGCCATGCTGTATAGCTCAGCAACTGCAAGAGACTATCCCAATGCTTTCAACACCTGACACGTATTCCAATGGTTCGCAGTCTGAGGAGTCTCACTAGCAGCATGGCTGGTGAATCAAGAATCGTTCCACTTGCTATAGATGGTCATTCATGAGGATTTGCACCCTACTGGAGTTTGACTATGTCGATTCAACTGCAGGAATTCCCATGCCTAATGCACTAGCATTGGAAACTTTCCGCTTTGCTGTACCTGACAAGGTGGAAATCTGCTGCCTCCTGCTTCTGATTCATGGTACAAAGGACAGTACCCGCCCCTGGTACCATGGGCATCTCTGGGTACTCCAGTACCCTTGTGCAGTGTTGAAAGGCAAGCCAGCAGTGATTTCACCCATGTCATCCTCTCCAGACTTCTGGCACTAAAGGAGCTGCACTTCTTTGGACTGATGAATCTGGTTCATTGTCAAGAATTGGAAGTTGGCACTTGTGTCACAGTTGTATCATATTAGCCATCTATTTCAGTAGCAGCCCGAGGCCCTATTCAGTATTGAGGCTCTGTGTGTGAGGTGTTGCACTAAGGTAAGTACATAATGGTCCTTCTATCAGAGTGTAACTTTAATTGAGGCTCTCACTTGCTGTGGTCCCAGACTTTTCTGGAAACAGATGTGTGTATTGTACCAATGCATGATGCTACAATTTTTAAATACAAAATGAGGGGTAAACAAACTACAGTAAAATTCCCAATAGTCCGGCATCCAATTGTACGGCACTCCCGATAGTCCAGCATCAAAATGGCAAGAGCCTAGTGAGTGAGCTTTGGCAAAAAAGAGTCACAAGGCAGTCGCAGTAGCAGCAGCATCTGAACCGAGCGAAACCAGAAAGGACCGAGTCATTCTGCCATTGGCATTCTGCCATTGGCATTGTGTGACGCTGGACAGTGCTTGTGCTACAATAAAAAGGGTTAAAAACACTTTATATACAGTGTATACTCTGTGTGTGTGTGTGTGTGTGTGTGTGTGTGTGTGTGTGTGTGTGTGTGTATACACACTATATACTATATATAAAGCGTTTTTATAAAACAAGCTTATAGTACCTCCTGATAGTCCTGCATATCCGATAATCCGGCACCACCTAGGTCCCAAATGTTCCGGATTATCGGAAGTCTACTGTAGTAGGTAGACCTATACAGTCACTTTAATGTCTGTCCTTTATGAACCTTTCAAAATGCAGAATGAGACTAGATGTTCTTGGTAGCTGAAGCAGCAAGAAAACAAAGTTTTGAGAAGGAAAAAATAACATTTTCAGAGGATTTCAGACTGTTGTTCGTTTTGCCTCCTCACTGAATGGTTGTTTTTTTTTAATGTCAAGTGTTTACAAGGCTAGAATTTTGTGTAGGCTGTTCTCATGTTCATCCCACTCTTGCAGTGCTGGCCTATGCTAAAGACTGTAGGCTTTCAAATGCTGCCCAGATTCCTCCATGGTCAGCTATGAACATTAATGCTGCCTCTACTGCTCAGGAGAAATGCATTATGGCTACGTCTAGACTGGCCCCTAATTCCGGAAAAGTCATGCAAAGCAGGTAAGTCAGAATAGGGAAATCCGCGGGGGATTTAAATATCCCCCGGGGGATTTAAATAAACATGTCCACCGCTTTTTTTCTGGCTTGGGGAAAAGCTGGAAAAAAGCGTCTAGACTGGCGCGATTCTCCGGAATAAAGCCCTTTTCTGGAGGATCTCTTATTCCTGCTTTCAAGTAGGGCTTTATTCCGGAGGATCGCGCCAGTCTAGACGCTTTTTTCCGGCTTTTCCCCAAGCCGGAAAAAAAGCGGCGGACATGTTTATTTAAATCCCGCGGGGGATATTTAAATCCCCCGCGGATTTCCCTATTCTGACTTACCTGCTTTGCATGACTTTTCCGGAATTAGGGGCCAGTCTAGACGTAGCCATTATGTCCAGGTGCAGTGTCTGCCAGTCCTCCAACCATACCTGAGAGAGCCAGTCTCCCTGGCTCAGGAACTTTGGTGCAGGGTAGCTTCATCCAGAACTTATGTTGTGCAGGTGGTTGAGGAGTGACAACGCTCACTTATTTAATTTTTTTTAAATCTCTTTGCTAAACCTTGGTGGATAGGTAATCTGTAGAAAACAAATTTATTTTAGAAAATAGCCATGTTTTAAGTTGTTTGCTACATCTGATATTTTTTAAATTGGTTCTTCCCACATGTATCCTAAGTAGATCACATAACTATATGATCAGAAATTGCTCAGCTAGATCCCAGTGATAAACTGGAAATAAAAAAACCCATAATGATGTTACATGAAGCAGGTATTTGACTCCAGCTTTAGTCTCAATACTCTTCTGCATAAAAGTGGGTAGCTAACACTAGAGTAAAAAAAACAAACTATTAATAGTCTTGCAGCACCTTAGAGACTAACAAAACATGTAGATGGTATCATGAGCTTTGTGGACACAACCCACTTCAGACGAACTAAAGGTCTTTAACTGATAATTTAACATTGTCGTCCTCCTCTGTTCTGAGCTATCTGCACAGTATTATCTGAAATCTTTGGTTGACGTTCTGTGCTATACCGTTTTTCCATAGAAACTGTTTGTTTGTTTTGCTTTTTCATTTTAGTTACATTGTCTCTTATTAGTGCATTACTCAACTTCAACTGCTCACGCATGTCTGCCAGCCCCAATGTTTATTCTGTATCCAGTCAGAATGAATGGTAGACCCATATTATCCATTTACCCACAAATGCTTATGCCCATCTGTTAGTCTTTAAAGTGCCATAGGACTTGTTTTTGTTATACCAGATTAACGTGGCTTTCCCTATGCTACATTTAATCTTGGGGCTTGTTAGATCATTGCCAAATCCTTCTCTCAGCTGTGAGTGGGCAGATCTAAACCTTCTGTATTTCAAAGCCCAGATACTGTAACTTATTTTTTTTGGGGGGGGGAAGAATTCTAGAATTAAATGTCTAAATGATTTATTTGGTGGTGGCTGTGGATGTCGCATCTCTGCGATACCTCAATGGATATGTGTGAGGCAGGCTCCTAAATGGCTGCTAAGACAAAGGAGTAAGTGAAGAGACCCAAGCAGCACTTTCTGAAGAGTTCAACCTGCAGCAGAACCCACTACGTATACAGCTACTGCTTTAAATCACAGAGTAGGAATGGCAGCTAGACCTATGCTGAAGAGAGATTTGCATTACTTCATAATGTTTCTCCCACTGTGCATGTTTGGCCCACCTGCATAATTTTTGCTCCAATTGCATTGCTGTTGGAATAGCAGGATAAATCTCCAAGGCTATAGCGACGAGGAGTCCTGTGGCACCTTATAGACTAACTGAAGTGTAGGAGCATAAGCTTTCGTGGGCAAAGACCCACTTCGTCAGATGCATGACATGCATCTGACGAAGTGGGTCTTTGCCCACGAAAGCTTATGCTCCTACACTTCAGTTAGTCTATAAGGTGCCACAGGACTCCTCGTCGCTTTTGCAGATTCAGACTAACACGGCTACCCCTCTGATACTTGACTCCAAGGCTATGTCTACATTGCAAGGTTTTTGTGTAAAAACAGCTGTGTCCACATCTCAAATGTACTTTTTTGCAAGGAAATCAGCAGTAAAATGGCAGAACAGAGGGCATTTGCCAGTGTAGGTGAACCTCCTTTTATGAAATGGAACTCCTTTTTGCTCTACAACTATTGCATAAAATGGCAAGTGTGGATGCTCCAGAAAGGTTTCTTCCTCAAGAAACCCCTATGGGGAAAAAAGCACAGGTGCTCTGATGACCATTCTCTGAATGGCCATCAGAGCTTTCTTCCGCAAGAGCGTCCATTCAGTGCAGACTCTCTTGTGCAAAAGCATATCGCTTTTGCTATGCGCTTTGAGGTGTGGATGTGCTCTTGTGCAAGAAGTTTTTGCACAAAAACACTTGTGCAAAAGGCTTCTTGCAAAAGAAGCATGTAGTATAGACGTAGCCCAAATGTTAGTGAAATCATAATTATATAACACCTAGCATTTAGTTATGGCTCTGGGTGTATACAAGGAGAGATCTAAAGAAACATGGCTGAGCTCTGGATTTGTTTGGTTGTTCTCCCCAGTCTACTTGGAGGGATGAGTGGAAACATTTATTGCATAACTGGCGGAGTTAAAAACTTGGAGAAAACCATCAGGAAAGTCATGATAAGCCTCAAACACAATAAGCTTTTAAACACTGTTGGAAGGGAAGTATTGTATGTCACAACGTAAAGAAGCTATGTTACGTGGTACTGGCCTGTGCTTTTGGAGTCAGAGCTTATGGATTATATTCCAGTGCTACATATGTAGTTTACAGGATGTCTGAGAATAGGTAAGTTTTTTATATGCAATACTGGGTCACTACAGTTTACTCTGGAACTTCCAGCATAAATTTGGAATACAGGCCCTGAATAGGTTAATGTGGACATGTGACGCCAATTGTGCTACCTGGATGTACCTGAAGGAAGAGCCAGCTGTATCTAGTTATGAAGCCCATCTGTGTAGGAGCAGGCTCATTTTTGTGATGAGAGTTTTTGGAGCAGATAGGTGCTGCAGAGAGAGAAGCTGCAGTTGCTCTTTGGCAATAAGGAGGAAGCCCAGGAGAAGGAAAGGAGAAAAAAGGACACTAGAAAGCTCTGTGGCAAGGGTCTGAGAAGCAGAGGCCAAGAATTGGGGCCAAAGATATTTTTTGAGGACATTGGTCTGATTTTGTTTGGGTGGAAGGGGTGGACTAAATTGTGGCCTGGCCAGTTGCCCAATTACTGAAGAGAGACCACCGCTGTGAAGGAACAACTGCAAATGGGGCTGCTGAGTGGAAGACAGCTGCTATGTCACTCCATGCCATGAGGAAGAACTGCTGCACTGGGTCAATTCCTTTACATAGCTATTTAGAACCATGGCAAGTGGTCCAAGATCTTCAGAGTCATGAATGGCAACATGAGGAACTCCTGTGGAAGCCCCTCTCCGAAGCTCTGTTGTTGAAATTTTCCTTCTTTCTCTTTATTTAACAGATGTTTTACTCACCTGTTAGACTCAGTTGAGGATTATCATTGTATTCTGACCTTTGTTTTATTTGTGCAAATTCTCTCATACAATCTATCAAGTGCAGAATGCTTTGAAATATGAAAGATCTGAAAAACTCGTTTTGTTGTAACTAGAGGCACTGAGCCATAGGGAAAGTAGACTTGCATAATGAAGAATGCAACAATTTCTACATGGTTGGAAATGCATCATTCTTTAAAGTCACATCACTGTGCATGCAGTGTCCTTCTGACAGCTTCATTTTGTACTTAACCAGTGCTTCCACAGGACTGTAAAGAGCTTATCTCAAGAATGTTCTTCAGATATCAATAGCCCTAAACATTGGAATTTATCAAATTTCCATGAGTCATTTTTCAGTGGTTCTGATTCATAGCTTAGTCTACAAGTTCAAAGTTCTGGTGTTTTGATGGTTTTCAAATATCAGTTACTACTGTAGATTTTTCAGAGAAACTTCCTGGTTTTCTCAATGTTAGGTGGCTCTGAATTGGATCTCATTCACTTCAGTAGGTGTTTGTGTTCACGAAAGATGGCAGGATAGCGATCTTTTCTCTAGGACAATCTTTCTGTAGCTGTTGTTTTGTTGTGGTGATGGTGTTGGGTTTTTTTGTTTTTAAACCAGGGCATCACAACTTGAAAAGAAACTTCCCCAGAAAAGTTGTGTAAGGCTGCCACTTTGTGGTCTCTATGTATAAAGCATGTCAACCTTGCGCCTGGGTGCTAAGTATTGATGCTTTATAAAGGCCTTTCCCTCTGGAGCTGAGAAGCCAATCAGTACTGTTACCTAGAGTCTCTAAATCCACACTGTTAAATGAGTAGAAGGTGAACTTTTTTTATACCATCTGTACATCTCGTTTCTGTACCAAATCATTAAATAATCTAGAACTCCCTGGACCTCACATATGAATGTTAGTTATTTAGCTGTTAGATTTATTATTCAGAGGAACACTGAAAAACTCACACTAATAGACCTGTAGGCTATCTGAAATGTCTCAGAAGAAAAAATGGACTGAAAAATGTGCACAAACCAACTGGTAGAATGGATGCCACTGGGTGGTGGTGGAAGTTGGTTGCTCTACCTAGGAATTTCAAATCGCAGAGGAAAATTAATTGAACCATACTTGTTAACGCTCTGTTTGCAGAAAAACAATTTACAGGTAGAAAATATCCTTTTTGCTCAAATTATGGATGAGGCAGGGTTTTGATGCTTCACCCTATGGCTGCTTAACTCAAACAGTTCTGATAAATTCCTACATTAAGATAACCAACAGTCTTCTGCAATTCTTTTCTCTGGTTTATAGTTTATTCAGTGTAGCAGATTTTCACCTCTCACTATTGCCAAAACATTCTTGCTGAATTGATTGTTTGTGTAGCCTTGCACTCTAGCAGGAGAATTACCTCTCTGACTCAAAAGCTCGTTCTCGAATTTCTTTTGCTAGCTGCATAAGGGAGATGCTATGTGAGAACTGTACAAATAGTCTCTATTGCTTTTGAGTAGAATTTGGCTGTTTCATATTGTGTATTGTGAAGTAAAATCTGAATTAATAATAGCTGTTTATATTCCCTTCCCCCCATTTATAACTTCCCAAATCTGCCATTTCTTTAAAGTTCTCCTTTAACAGCTTATTTCAAATAAAATGTTTAATCCCACAATATCTAGGAGACAGATATAATTTTTTTTCTCTTCACTGGAGTAGACCTTGAATCAGAATCAACTGTGGTTGCCTTGCAATCAATAGCTGTGAAAAGACTGTCAGAAAATTTATAGATAGTTAATCCCAACAGCTGCTGGAAAACGCTACTGTATTTCCTTCCTTCACCAGTAACTGGATGTGCATTTTCTTTTCAACCCTTTTGGTAACACATCAGAAATTAGCATTAGTTCTGTTGTAGTGAAATCACGTTTAGTGTTTCCATTGACACTAGACTTTCCTTCTATGCTACACGTGATCAACTTATGCTGAGATCATATTATTATGTTCCCTTCTTTTGCACAATAAAGTCCTGGAAATCTTATTTATCAGTCTAAACACTTATTGTTGGAACATCCTGACACCTCCAAATAAATTAGAAAATAGACCAAGAAAAAGCTACCTATGTACACAGACAGACTACTGTATAATCTTAGACACAGTATTCCCAACTGCAAGCATTCAAACATCATGAGTCAGGACCCCAAAAAATCCTGAGATTTAAAAACAAACAACACATTTTGGGATTTTTTTTCATTCTTGTTCAGTTCTGAAGCTTAACGGTGCACATTCATTCATATTTTCAAGCTTTCCTGTGTAACCACGATGGCTAAACTTTATTTTATGAAAAGAGAGCCTCCCCTCAAACCAAATGCTTCCAGGAGTTGAAGCCTTGAGGAAAACACAAAATATCACAATACTCTTGATAAAATCCATAGGAGTTGGTGACACCACAAAGACAGTAGTGCTGCCAATTACAAGGGATCAAAAATGGTGAGCCAGACCCCTCGCCCCCCATCATAAGCTTGTCCCAAAAAATTGACATATATGGAAAGGGGGGTATTTTAGGCCAGTCTCTTAATTTTTGAACAGTGTTGCCTACTTTCCCAAATGTACTGAACAAACAGATTTTGGCCCCTGCAGCAGGAGGTCTCACCCCCATCTCTCCTGCCTAGCAATTAATCCTGTACCCCAGCCAAGCTCCTCCTCAGTTCTGTACCCTCCCCCCCCAAGCTGTTGGGTAAAAGAATTAACATTTTACATCACAATGGCACTTTGAGGGTTGTATTTAAGTACTAAACAGAAAATAAATGGCTCTTGAAATAACTAGTCTTAGAGCTTTTACTGTAATAATTACTCTTGTTAACACTTCAAAGTAAAATCTCTGCATGAAAACAATACCTTTATCTAGCTTTTGCATATTAATTAAAATATTAGTATCTTTAAAGACTGCCTGTTGTAATGTTACTTATTGAAGGAAAACTTACCATCTATGTTGGAGATCAGTTGTGGTGACTAGAAGGATTGTTAGTTAAGATATACTGTTGCTGTTTAATTTTACGGTCCCATTATTAGAAAGGGAAACTCCCTTCATTTTTGTTGACATTGAACGCATGATTCTTTTCTTCCCCCACTACAAGTCTTCATGGAAAATCAAATTGTCCATGCATCCATCTTCTAGTTGGCCATTGGGCTGTGCTTCAACTCACAGAATATGCATTTCAGACCTGATCATAGGGACTGGTGGAAAAACAAAATTCAGTTTTACAGAAAATCTTGAGGTTTGTGAAACTATTTCCAATCCAAAGTGGAACAAACCTGAAATCTTTTCAATTTTGAGGTTGTGGACAGGGTGGAGGAGAGAAGCCACATCACTACACTAACCAGTACAGGATGAACCTCTCTAATCCAGCACCCTTGGGACCTGACCAGTGTGGAACCAGATAATTTGCCAAACCATGGCATTACCAACACTTCCGCTGCTTACTGGGCTCTTAGAAGACATATAGGGTATGTCTACATTTCATTCCTCTTCCGAGAGAGGAATGCAAATGCAGACACCCGAAATTGCAAATGAAGCGGGGATTTAATTATCCCGCATTTCATTTGCATAATTGCGTTATGGCACTATTTCAAAATAGCACTATTTTGAGAGAGAAAAATGGGGTTATTTTGAGATAAAACCCTTCTCTCGAAATAACCGTTACTCCTCGTTATTTTTACTTATTGCGTCTTTGCGCCCCTGATTATGATCCACTCTGGGGTGAGCACCTGCTTGTCCCGTACTTGTTGTATTTCTATATTGAAATAACTTTTTCAGGTGAATTCAGCCTCTTTTGTACACAAACCACATAAAGGCACTTTTCTACTGGAATGATCTGTGTATGTTTAAATTTAAAAGTGTAAATTTAAAGTTATATATAAACACCTTTCCTGTGTAGTCAGGGTTTGTAACTCACCACCTTTGCTTTGCACACAAAGGATACAGTGAAGAGCCAACAACAACAACTTTCAGATCAGCTCAATCTCTGTCACTGTAATTCTAGACACTCCTAGCTTCTTTAAGAACTATGCATGAAATTCTGATTTGGTTGCAGTCAATGGCAGTTTTGCCATTTGTTTTTATGGAGACTAGATTTCATCTGTTTCTCCCCCCTATCATTATCATTTTTCAATCTTTGTTTTTCAATGCTTTGAACATTTTAATTTGATGAATACAACTTCATGGAGAGTAGATGGAATGATTTGAAGTTCTCCTGCACTTTGGTGGGTTCTACGTCAACCATAACTACTCAGGAAAAAGACTGAGATGTCATATGGATCTTTCAGTGAAAAATACAGAAATGGACAAATTACAGAAGCAGTAATAAAAGCAAATTAAATGTAAAAGAAATGCCATACCCAGGAATTGAAATAATCAGAGAATATCCAGTGATACTAAATACCATAGGTTAATCATGTATAATTTTTTTATCAATATTCAATTATATATTCCTCAATTATGTGCCCTTGTTCTTGTATTATTGAGCAGGGTAAATAGAAGAGACTGCTCTAACTTCCTCATGGTATTAATAATGTGTATACCTCTGTCCCATTCTCACGTTTTGATTATTGAGATTATTAAAACCATGCAGGAGATTTTGCTGCACATTTCCATATATGGCTAAATCTCTTTCCTGGCTTTGGAATTAAGATATACTCGGGCCTGCAGCGTCTCTTTTTGCCTACATCACAAAAATCACCTCATTTGGTCCCTTTTTGGCAGCATTAAAAAAAAAGACCAATAACTGTCAGGAGCCTGAACAATTCTCTTATATTTCAGTGTGTTTGACAATTGACATGAGCTAGAGCCCATGGAGTCCCTACCTCAGCAAAGGTTGTAGGATAGGTGTAAGCTTACCGTATTTTCCGGAGTATAAGGCGACTGGGCGTATAAGACGACCCCCTAATTTTCTAGTTAAAACATAGGTTTTCGTCTTATACTCGCCGTATAAGACTACCCCCCCCTTAAGAGGCCAACCGGCAGCGCCCCAGCGCCCCTCCGCCTCCCCGGCTTTGCTCCCGGTGCCTCTGGTCTGCTGGGGACCGTCTCCAGCAGACCAGGGACACCGGGAGCAAAGCCTCTGAGGACGCCAGCAGCAGGACAGCCGCGGCGCGCCTGGGCTGCCCTGCTGCCAGAGCCCCTCCGCGGCTTTGCTCCGCGTCTTCCTGGTCTGCAGACCAGGGAGATACGGAGCAGCTTTTCTTGACCCAGAGTACACGGGCGGCAGGACCGTGAGGTCCTGCAGTCCGTGTCCTCCGGGGCGAGAAAAGCCCCGTTTGTACCTGCAAGTCGGGGACTGCCTGTATACCCGGCGTATAAGACGACCCCCACTTTTTGGGGGATGTTTTTTAGCATAAAAAGTCGTCTTATACGCCGGAAAATACGGTATACCTTGCTGTATGTATTATCTTTTGGGATTGTTTTTAAACCAAAAACTCTCCATGAATCACTGAGAAGCCAGAACGTTTCACGAACACTATACATGAGCACACACAGGGCCTTTCTCTCAGCGGTTATAAAATCAGTGTTGTATTCATTTGATTTTTTTTTTATGAGGCTATGTTGAGGTACACAAACTTGGATCCACTTTAAAAAAAATTAAACGAATCAAAGCTTGGTAAGTTCATTATATCTAGTAAGGAGAGACTTTATCAAGAGGTTTCTACAATATGCTAATTATATCTAGATTTCTACAGCTCATCTGATTTCAAGATTAAATAAAGGTATTTTCTACTGGGGGGGAGGGGAAATGTTTAGAACCACTTTGTTTCTTTCTGATTTATTTGACAGAGCTGAAAAAAAGTGTTTTGTTTTAATTTCGATGATGTGTTTCCAGCTGCTAACTCAAAAGATTTAAAGATTTTAGAAGTGTAAATCAAAAACAGTTTGCAAGATAATTTTGTCATTCTGTGTGGGCAAAAAAAGAAATCTATTCTGTTCTCACTGTTACTTAAATCCACAACATCTTTCATTTTATAATAAACTTAGCCTTAATGTTATGAAACCAAATTGAAAGTTTATTTTTTCTCTTCTCATTTCTTCTTCCTGTGTCTGTGTCAATTATTCTGTTGTTTTTACCCTAGGCTTGTTTTAAGGAAACTAAAAAATATATCCTTCCATAGGACTGGATAAGAGTTTTTTTGCACAGGGAAGGATTAGTTTTTCAGCATTTAGAATTGCTGACAAATGTTCAGATATCAGAAGAGAATGTTACATTTAAATGTAGTCAAACAGCTTTAGCATACTCAATTAATGTAAGAAAGGGATGACATGCTATTTTCAATTCTCTCTATAGAACTGATACTAATTAGTGGTCACTTTGGATCAAATTATATAGTCTTTACTCAGGCAAAAATCACATATACAAATAAAAATAAGAGGGATTATGCAGTTATCTGGGCAGCCTCCCTCAAGATAGAGAACACAAGAGCAAATAAGTTCTTGTTTTACCTTTCAGGCTGCCTGTGAAAAAAGAATGTTAAACATGAGTAGGAGAGAAGATAGGGAGAGTTTTTGGTTCTTAAGTCCACACAAGTCAAAGCAAGTATCCCAGTCAAGGCCACAGTTAGAGAACAAAATTTTAAGATCCAAATACGACCTACATATGCAACATAGTCTCATCCACTTCATGGTTTGAAAACTGATTCTTTCTAATCAACACGATAAATGGTCATTTTGTCTCGCTGTAATAGTCATTAGTGCACCTTTGCAGCCTGGAATAGTTCATTGGGACACCAGGAGCATCTCTTCCTGATATTAGGTGCACTACAAAGAGCATAGATGGGCACATCTTTCCTAGCATAGTCTCCCGTGATGCTGCATGATTTCAGATGGATGCTACAAAGGGATGTTTTGACAAGTCATTGTAAAATTTAAAAGCACATAATTGTACTTATTAAATAATCACCCCACATGCAAAATATTCCAATGCAAAATACAATTTCAAATTGCCTCCTTGGATCTGAAAAAAACATTTTCTGAAATTGCAGCCCTGTTCCTGCTGTGCCCACGATCTGCCACAGCAGAATAGTTTGCAGTATAGGAACATTGCCCATGTTTATTTGCACAGCAGCTCTTTTCAAAATCCTCGTATAAATCTGTTTGTAAAACAATCAGAATAGTCTAGGGAAAGCGCTTTTAAATAAAATCTGCATATAGAAAAGTCTGCAAATAAAATAAAGTGAAAGTGGAGGTCTTGGGACCAATTTAACAGCTGTTACATTTTAAAAAAACTGAAGTCAGTATGGCCACATGTACACTGTAGCGCTATTTCGAAATACCAGAGGTATCCCGTAATAACTATTCTGCATCTTTTGAGCACACCATTATTTCAAAATGTAATGGGCTCACTATTCTGTCATCACTGTCAACCTCATTCCACGAGGAGTAAGGGATGTTTCAGAATAGTGATTTATTTCTAAATAAGTGCTGTGTATACAGTGCCAATTTTTGAAATAGCTACTTTGAAATTAACTTGAAATAAGCTATGCAATTTATGTAGCTTATTTTGAGCTATGGGTGCAGTGTAGATGCACCCTATCTGAGCAGTGCCTGTTCTGAAGGCAAACTGAATCCACAGTGAGTTATTAAAATAACGAGGAGTCCTGTGGCTCTTTAAAGACTAACACATTTTTGTTGGCATAAGCTTTTGTGGGTAATAATCACTGTGTCAGATATATGGAGAAAGTTAGTGAGTAAGGCCTTGTTTACATTTGCATATTTTGTCACCAAAAACTGCCTTTTGGTGACAAACAGTGAGAGCATACACTCTACAATGCAACTTTTGTCAGGAAAAACCCAGTTTTGGTAAGAAAATACTTCCACCCCTGAAAGACTTTTGTCTCTTCCCTTCCCTTCCCTTTATTGTCTTCCCTTCCCTTTATTGTCAACAAAGAGCCAGTGTGGACTCTGTTTGTTTTTGTCAAGAGAAATGGCTTCCGCCTGTATTACACAGCCATCCTCTGATGGCTGTGCTGTGTTTTGTGAGCTCTGATGCCCTGCAGACATGGACCCCCCTTTTCAAAGATCAGGGAAGTATCTGACAGCTAAGTAAGCTGCTTCATTTGGGGATAGGGTTGCCAGGTGTCCGGTTTTCTACTAGACAGTCTGGTATTTGCGCCCTTTGTCCGGTAGAAAAATTCAGAAAATACCGGATAGGTGCAATGTCCAGTATTTCTGAATTTCCGCCTGGACACCGGCTGGAAGGCTGGCAGGAGCGGGGGAGCGATTGGCGCTAGGAGCCCTGTGGTCGCGTGCAAAATCTCGGCGGAGCAGGGCGGGGCGGGTAGTGGCTGGGACTCCCAGCCACACCCCCCACCAGGCTTCTGCACACAACCAGAGGCTCCCAACGCCAATCACGGCCCCACCTGCCAGCTGGGAGGGAGGAGTGGTGCCCAGCCACTCCCCCCACCCCTGCCAGGCTTCTACTAGCAACTAGAGGGAATGTCTGTTGGGGGCGTGGCCTGTTGGAATCCGACTGTGGCCAGTGGCGGCCCCTCCCCCCGCCAGCTCTGCTTCCCTTCCTCCAGCCCCACCCTCCTCCCATCCAGCTCCCTGGCCCCCATTCCCCTCCAGTTCTGCTTCCTGCTCCCCCTTCCTCCCAGCCAGCCCTGCGGCCCCCACCCCCTGCCAGCCCTGTCTCCCACCCCCTTCCTCCCAGCAACCCCCAGCCCCCCTCCCAGGCGGTCCTTTCCCCCCTGCCCACGATCAAGTGTGTCTAGTATTTTGAGGGAGGGGGAGCTTACCTGGTAACCCTATTTGGGGAACAAAGTGAAAGTCATTGGAATGTTTCTGTTTTGACCAGCCCTAGAAACATAGCAGCAGGCAGACTGCGGCTATAAGGAGAGGACTCAAGAAAATGCCTACCCACATTCCTAGCACCCTGTCGACAGATAAGAGCAAAGCAATGTGGCTATGAAATGTAGACAATGGAAGGTAGAAAAACTGGTTTGACTGGTTTTCACTTTTGTCACTAATCCCTCCCAGTGTAGACATAGCCTGAGTTAGTAGGCTTCCTTTTATCTATCAAATGTAATTTTGATGATTAATATGTTTTGCCATTTATGTTTTTTAAAACTATGGACCTTTGTTTCTTTTGTGTTTTAATCTTTTGTACTTGGCGTTTTCAGCAGTTTAATTTTGAACAGAAATTTCTGTAAAACTGAGACACTTTTATATTTTGAATTAACGTTCTAAATAATTTGAAATAAAAGAGCATTACGAGAAAACTAGTCTGAATTTTAAAAAGTAAATTTTGCTGGTGTTAGCTTCATTTTATTAATTACATCAAATATAGCAATCTACATTTCAAAAAGTGCTTTAAAGGAAATTCTAATTTTTAAAATCATAAGTTAGTTACAGCTGCTTTTAATAAAGTCTGGAAACATGAACATTAAATTTGTTTTTTCTCTCTTCCATATGCAGACCAATTTCATTATTGTACATTTTTTGGACTTTCTTCGTTTTTAAGGTACTTGCTTAGAGAAACAGATCTTGTGAACAACTGTTCACAGAGGCAGATTAAAAACACACATCACTATATCCAAATTTGGCCCATGTAATTTCAGATGATTTCTGGTAACTAAGGCCTAGTTTTTAAAATAAAAAGCACATATAGCCAACAACTGCACTATAGATACTCTGATACACAGTTGCACATCTATATGGCTGTTTTGTGGTAGAATGTTTTTCCTATTCAAACTAATTGCTGGATTCTGCTACCCTGGTTCATGTCGGGGTTGACCCTTAAGATGAGTTCAATGAGATGGCAACTAGGGATGCTAAATATCAGTTAATTAAATAGTCAATTAACCTCATGAATTCTTATTGGTTACTTGACTATTCTATAGTCCCCGAGGGTGGGGCCAGTAGCCAGTGTGCTCCAGCCCCATTCCCAAGTAGCCTCTTGCTGCTGCCTCTGTATCAGAGGCAACAGCCTGGGGTACCAGGAAAGAGTTGGTCCATGAGTAGGGTTTCCAGGTGTCCAGTATTGAACTGGACAATTCGATATTTTTGCCTCCTGTCTGGTAAAAAAAAATTCAGAAACTACTGGACACCTAAAATGTCCAGTACTTTCTGATTTTTTTTTCCCGGCCAGGAGGTGAAAATCCAGGACTGTCCAGCTTAATACGGAGGCAGCCTGGCAACCCTAGGGCTTACCGGGTTCCGCAGGTGAGCTGTCTGGCCCGGCACAGGGAGGCGAGCCTGTTAAGGTAAAAAAAACCTCACCACATCGTTTTCAAAGGGGTCATGGTGGGGGGTTTTTTGTCTTTGTTTTGGGGTTTTTTTGCTTAACTCTTGGGATCCTTTTTTTTTCTGGTGTGCTTCTTCCTGGTGTGCTTCTCCCAGCTCCCCTTGCAGACTGGCTGCCTGTCACCCCTTGTCTGAGGGGAGAGGTCTGAGCTCCCAGACACAGCATGAGCCAGAACTGAACTGGGCTGGCTGCTTGCCTGCCTGGCTCCTAATAGACTTTAAATGCAGAGACACAATGGAGGTAGGTCCTGGACCTGGCACAAGCTGGGACTGGGCCAAGCTGCTGGCCAGCATGCTAAAAAAATTATTGGCAATGGGGAGGGGGAGAAATGCACGTATTCTATAGCATTAACTGATAAGCTTTGTTTATTGGTTAATCAACTATACTATTACATCCCGAATGCCAACCACTAATAAAACTGGCAAAAAGTTGCCATTTGAAAATTAAGCCCTAAATACATCAAATACAGTTCCCTTTGCCTGAAAGATAAGTTGGTAACAATAAACAAGCAGAAGAAAGCTAACCTGACCATGCCTTTTTTTATTTGTCAGATCTGTCTGGCTAGCACACTTTGTTATGGAGACTAGTAGCAGCCACTCTCAACAATTATGTACTTACAGTTTTTATTTAGAGAATGTTTTACTACCAATGATAAAACTACCCAAAGACTGCATTGCAAACACTTAGATGCCCGCTTACAATGGCATATAAAAACAGTATTTATATGTATGTATATATGGAATAGTCTGTCTACTCTCAAATGCCTCAGAATTTTGTTAAAGTGGTAAATGGAGTCCATCTGTTCTGAAATAAGGCCATATATGATCTCAGCACAGCAGTATACTTTTCATTTCCTGCAATACTTTACTATGGTAATCTAATCCAAGTTTCAATAAGAGAAAGTTCTTTTTAGTAAGTACTTCTCTGTGAGATATTTATTTTTCCCCTGCAGTGATCAGGAGACTATAAAATGGATATTTTTCATTGTTATTGAATAATACTGTGCACTTATATAGCACCTTCTGTCTGAAGGTTTTAATCTTTTTCTAATGCCTTTTAGGCATCTGTTATATGGAAGTATAATTAATCCCGTTTTAACAATGGGGAAGCAAGGAACAACGAGATGAGGTGACTTATCCAAACTTGCATATGAAAACTAGCACAGCTGGGAACATGACCCAAGTTTACTTTATACCCTCTCCTGTGCTTGTTACATAACTACCCTTTCTTCTCTATATCCTTAATAAGGGTGCGTGTACACTGCACCATAGCTCGAAATAAGATACGCAATTTGAGCTACACAAACTGCTTAGCTTATTTCAAAATAGCTTATTTCATACTTTGGCGCTGTCTACACAGCACTAAATTTAACACACTATTCCGAAACGTCTCTTATTCTTCATGGAATGAGGTTTTCAGGGGTGTTGGAATAGCGAGCCAATTATATTTCGAAATAACAGGCTTGCTGTGAAATTGTGGGATAGCTAGTTCGGGATATTCCTGTATCACGAAATAGTGCTGCAATGTAGATGTAGCCCAATAGTCCCCATAATACATAAAGGGGAACATAATTTCTTTACAAAAATCATTTAATTCCAAAAATGTATTAATAAATACATGATACCTTATTTACCCATCCTCTCTCCAATGACCCTCAGAGAATTCAGCCAAAATACGTCAGTGGTATGTGAGTTCTGCATTAAACAAATTCATTCTTTTCTTTTCATGATAAAGTCAGATACATGATACTGGCCTACAGTACTTTTATCTACTGGCTAACATCAAGTGTACACTTCAAGAATGTACTATTGAATATCCAAACTTTTGCAACTTGGGAGGCATAAACAGAAAAGCTACCTTATCACTGTACTAAAAGTTAAATTTTACCTTACTAACTTGGTTTAACAAGTTCCACCGACTTTTGTGTTTTTCTTCTTATCTGAGGTAGAGATGCCTACAGTAGTTCTGCTGCCTTAGGCACACTTGAAAATGTCAGCTTCTCACAGTTTGAGATCAATCATTCCTGCTACTTGGTGCGCTTCCCAAGGGTCTGACTCAAAGCCCAAAAAAGTCAATGGAAAGACTCCCATTATGGCAGAGCCAGCCTTGGTCTGAATTAGTTACCAGAAGCCTAAAATCTATCTCATTAGGGCTGCAAAATTCACTGAAGCACCAAAATAGTGTGCACTGACTAGACACTTGAATAAGAGCCTAAGGAGAGAACAAGCATTTCTTTGGCTACTAGTAGAGAAAACGAGAAAAGCAAATTCCTGATTACCTCACTACCCCTTCTGGTGATTTCATTTTTCTCTCTCAGATTGATCCCAATCTGAGACCAATCTTAGATCTTAATAGGCTCAGGTAACTTATTTCACGTGGAAGGTTCTTCTCATCCCAAGTGTCTCATGAAGGATTTCATCTTTCATCTCTCCTTTTCAAAATGAATATATGAAACCAATAAAATGTGAGGAGGCATTGTTTAAAGTGTTTTTAATATGCTGATGATACTCTGTCCTATTCCCTCATTTTGTCTGATTCACAGAAGGCATTGGAGCACCTTTCTCAAATGTCTGGAGGAAACTGGGGATTGGCAAGAGCACACTGCCTGAGGCTCAGTTCAAAGACTGAGGTCATGGTAGATTCAGAGAAGCAAAGATTGTCCCTCCTTCTTAGCAAAAATGTGTGCCCACAGTTATTCATTCAGTTGAGTTTTCATTTTAGTTGCCTAGTTTGTCTAACAGCAGCTTGGAGCATATTGCATAACAGAAATTACTGGATCTACTTCTTTTCTTCTGCAGCTAGGCAGGGTTGTAATCCTTTCTCGATGCTGACCTCATTACAGCCATTCATGCTCTGGCACTTCAAGTTTAGGTTGCTGCCATGTGTTCCAGACAAAACAATTCCTTAAATCAACCCAAAGCTATTGCAGAATTTGGCAGTCACTTGATAGGAGATATACTTTACAAAGTACATGATTGCCAGTGCATCAGCTGTCTGCACTGACTGCCAGTCTGTTTCCAGAGAGGTGGCTTTCCATTGAGTTCAATGGGCTCTAGATCATAAGAACGGCCATACTGGATCCCTCACTCTGAGTGGCTCTGCATCTGTGCTGTATGCGGCATGCAGAGCCCGACCCGCCGCATGCTAGACATGATGCAGGGAAAGGGGGCGGGGCTTGAGGGGCATGCAGGGGTGACGTTATGGGTAGGGCCACTCTCAACCCATTTCTCCGGGCCTATTTTGATTGCCAGTATGCTCCTGCATACTGGCAATCAAAAGCTTAAAAGCCGGTTATCCCCAGCATTGTCTTCATGGTGTGGAAGAGAGAGGGGGAGTTGGGGAAGCAGAGCCGCAGTGGTCCTGAAGCCAGCTCAAGCTGGGACTGTTCAGTCCTGGCTCGCCCCACCCCAGGAGTTAACCCTGCGGTGGCTCTGCATTTTAAATGTAGTAGGAGCCCACTGGGGCTCTTACTACATCTAAAGCAGAGCTGCAAAAAGAGTTAGCTCCTGGGGTCGGCGTGAACTGGGACTGCTTAGTCTTGACTCGTGCTGTCCCTGAGAGGTAACCCTGCTGCAGCTCTGAAGTTTAAATGTCATAGAAGCCGGGTTGCCTGCATGCCTGGCTTCTACTACACTTAAACTGTGGAGTCACAGTGGTAGTGAGAAATTCCATCATTAGATAATTAATCGCAACTTAACATCCCTAGCTCAGTCCTTTTGTATGTATTTTACAAGTGAAAATAAAACTTTTCTTTGAGGATCTTCCCTGGACTGCTGTGATGTCTAGGTGAAATCCAGAAACATTTACCATTTGTGAAGCAACACTAAATTGATAAATGTAAGTATTCTATTTGAGCCTATTTCAGAGACACTGTGCTTCTTCCTCCAATGGCAGCTGTGGATACTTAAACTGCTGAAAAAGTAAGACCCACAGAATCTAAGCACCCACAATAGGTAGCTGTTGTGAAAACACTGGCTGTAAAGTCTTTTTGCTTTCAAGGTCTTATCCTGTATTCAATGGGAATAAAGTGTGCTCAGCCCTACACGGGATTAGTCCTTTGTTTTCCCAGCTGTAAAACTGAGAGACAAAATATCCAATGTCTTCACAAGGGAAGGGTGCTATCTAATTTACCAGTAAAATGCACTGAGACTGTCAACTGGATATCACTAGAAAAGGGAAGGATATTTCCACCTCTTGAGATCTGTGACTCTGCGTATGTTTCCCGAGCCAGTTGACTTCTGTAGTAACAAAGGAGTTTTTGAGAAGTCCTAGTTGAAGAAATTATATATCCTATCAGCCTCAGTGTTCTGCAGAAACAGGCGAATGAGAGCAGGTTGGAAATGCAAAGGTCAGTAGATAAAGGAGCCTGTGTTTAACACACTCCATCCCTGGGGGGCAGCAGGGGAACAGAGTGGAGAGGATAAGGGGTGATAGCATAAAACAGAATTCAGGCACTTAAGTTTTATGTGTTTTAAAAGTGCAGAAAACCAAAACAGAAAAAAAAGTGTTTGGATGTATAAGGAATGGGATAGTAAACAATGAAATATAATACACTAAAGCCAGGGAACACTGTGCTCAGTTCTCCTAACCCTATGTTAAAAAGAATAGAGCAGAAGCAAAGAGGAATCACAGATGAGAAACAAAAGTGACTGGCAGCCTGAGAAAACTGCATTGGAAAAGGCACTGAAAACCATAGGACTGTTTAGTTCAGAAGGCAGTTAATAAAACAAAGATATGATAAAGGCAGACAGAAAGGAGAACGGTACAGAGATGATTAATAGTGTGTCCCTGTTCACTCCCGTACCACATGAACAAAGGCCACACGGTAAGAAAAGCAGTGAATCTAAGCCTCAGAAGAAGAAATAGTTTGTTTAGGTCAGGAGTGGGGAACCTCAGGCCCAGGGGCCGGATGCAGCCCCCCGCTTGTCTGGATCCGGCCCCCGAGCCTCAGGGCAATCCAGCAGTGGAGCGCCTGCTCTGGCACTCCAGCCTTCCCACTGCCCAACCAAGGGGCTGGAGCACAGAAAATCTACTAGGATGGGCCTTCCTAGGCTCTGGTGTGGAAGAGGAATATGGGGAATTTCTGTTCTCAGCCAGGAGCCATGTCAGTGGGGTTTTTTTGGCATCTCACTTATGTGCAGCCCCTGACTGATTTTTCTGTGGATCAGCGGCCCCAACCCACAAAAGGTTCCCCACTCCTGTTTTAGGCAATGCACAACCAGCCTTCGGCAGGCCTCCCAACAAGTAGGATTCAACCCTAGGTCACTTATAGGGATAACAAGGCTAGTGTGGGGGGAGGTAGGGAGTGCTGCTGCTCAATAGAGCGCCTGGTTAGGAAGAGAGAGAAATCTGCACCCCTCAGGGCATAAACCAACTTAGAACTAAGAGTAGGTTACGTCTAGACTACAAGCCTCTTTTGAAAGAGAGCGTCTAGACTACAACCACTTCTTTCGAAAAACCAAGCCGTTTTTTCAAAAGAGAGCACCCAGGCAGTCTGGATGCTCTCTGTCGAAAAAGCCCTGTTTGCAGTCAAGAATGCCTTCTTTTGAAAGAGCACTTTGGAAAAAAGGCATTTTTCCTTGTAAAATGAGGTTTACCGCAGTCGAAAAAAACCCGCCGCATTCTTTCGATTTAATTTGGAAAGAACACGGCGGCAGTCCAAACGCAGAGGATGTTTTTTTTAGAAAAAAGGCCACTTTTTTGGAAAAAATCTTGGAGTCTAGACACGGGTGGCATTTCCCTTGAGGGCCTCCAGCCATTTGTACATGTCACGCTTCTGGCTGTCCCGTGCACTTTCCTCTGGACTCTGGAGCCTCTAGGGCTGCTGGTCCTTACTGGGGACAGCGCCCTGGGCGGTGGCTCCTAGGTTGCGCTGATGCGAGGTGCAAAGCCTGGAAAGAGGCTGCTCCGGTCCCTTCAAGCTCTCGCTGTCCCCCAGCAGCTCTGGGGTCCCTCGGCCATTCTCCACAGCGCTGCCTCGGGCGGGGGGCGCCACCTGTTCCTCTCCCCTCGGCCACTTTCCAGGGTCCAGCGGCCGCTCCCCTCGCCCACGGGCCCCGGCTGCTCTTCGCGCGCCCCGTGCACCCCGAGCTGTGCCCCTCGCCCGGCCCTGCCGCGCTCACCTGGCGGGAGGCGCCGCCGCTAGGGGGCAGGGAGCTGGCGGCGCCTTTCCGCCCCGGGGAGCCGCGGCTCTCCCAGGTCAGCCCGGCGTGAGCCTGGAGGCGCGCCCCGCCGCAGCCGGTGAGTGTGCGCCCCGGCGGCGGGAGAGGGTTCGCGGGGGGCCGCGTCCCGGGAGGCAGCGAGCGCCCCGCCGCTTTCGGGGGCGCAGGCAGGGAGGGGGGAGCAGGGCAGGCTCCGGAGCAGCCCGCGGCTCTCACTTCCTCCAGCCGGCTCCTGCCCGCGCCCTGGAGCCTCCCTGACCTCCCCGCGCCGGGCGCGGCAGGTGAGCTCCGCTTCGGGCCAGCGACGAGCAGGTTGGGCCAGCCCTCGGGAAGGGGCTTGCTGGCGCCGCGGGAAGGCTCTTTGCTAACCTCCGCCGCCGGAGCTGCGGGCTCCCTCTGTCTAGCCCCGCTCCTGTGTCTCTGGACGTCTAGTCCTCAGGGTGAGTTCGTTCATTTGGGGTAATGGGGGGAGTGGTAAGTCGGGCTCTCCTGCAGCGTGACCGCTCCGCATGGGAGTGGAGTCCGAGAGAGCTGTGCGTGGCTGGCCTCTTTCTTCCTTCCCCTGGTTCCTACGCGTTAAAGACAAGTTCTGGGCCGGGGTTTTCCAAACAGCCCCATCCTTAATTTTACCGCGGTGAGACGTCCCTCGTGGGGCAGTAAAGTTAAGCAAGTGTGTACTGTTTGGCGGGGGGGGAGACCTAGAAATAAGAGTCTGAGCTGACTTAAGTCAGAATCATTTTAAATTTCGTTCCAAGAGATGGAAACATTTGGGAATGACCTTCGTGCAAAATATGTTAAAACAGCTTATAGCTGAGCAGTAGCCCAGGCACACATGGGAGTCAGTGAGTCAAGCTGTCTCACTCGATGACAAATAGAGAAAACTGCACCCAAGGAATCTTAATAGAAATGGTGTAAGACTTGCCAGAACCTGTTTCTGAAGTCGATGCACTTGAGCTGGTGAATTATAGTAAAACCAATTTGTGATAAAAACGTGTGTGTGTGTGTGGGGAATATGATTGCAAACGGAAAACTAGAGTGAGCCAAATCATGCACTCCAATATGCCTGCTCAACTGCCTGTGAAGTCAGTGGGAATTTTATGTGTATGCTGGACAGCAGAAGTTGTCCTGTGAATTTAAATATTTTCTTAACATGAGAAATTCTCTGACCATAACCAGTGAATTGATGGGCCTTTCTCTGTAAAAGAGGTCAATGGCAGACAAACATCTCAGCTTCTGAGAGTGGAAGTGATGATTTAGCTCAGCTGGTAAATCTTACTTGGGTCAGGAAGTTCTAATAACATACTGACAATATCACACCTTTTGGTTCTGATCAATGATTCAGTGTGTGTGGAGGAGATTGGTGTGAACTGAATGGAGATTTTGAAATCTATGGCAGGTAGCTCTACAAACTATTTAGAAATCCCTTCTGGAAAGACTTACACAGGTGCTTAACATGAATGTACTGAGAGTAGTCCTATTGGAACTGCTTAACAGTGTGAAGCTAAACAGCTGTGTATATCTTTTCAGGATCAGGACCTTAGTAAATGTTGACTCATTTAAGATATAAATGACTTTCCATTAAAAGCAGTCTTGAGGGGAGAGAGCTTGTAAAATGTAATTAGTGGTGTAACAGTCAAAAAGCCTAGATGCTTGTGATAATAAAAATGTCTTGTTTTTGTAGATGTGAGGAGATGTGGTAAACTCTGGGGTTGATGACTGTTCCTTGCTTATACAGTCAAGATGATTGAAAACATAACTTACTGGACTTGTCTTTTGCACAGCGGAACAACACAAAGTCAGAAAGCTGTCTTAAGACTAGTGGAGTGTTTTGGGTGCTTTTTTCTAACATTTCTACATAATGTGGCCAGACATCACTGAAAGGGATATTAGGAAATCAGAGAGAAAACTTGCAAACATTTCTGACGAGATTGGTCAATGTTTGGTAGGCCAAAAGCATCATATGTCTGTGATTCACTTCTAATTTCAGAGGGAAAGTTTTACAGTATGGAGACTTATATGACAACTTGAACCTAATTACAGGATAAGAACTCTCCAAAATGTTTACCATTGCACTCAGACTCTATTATTGGTACTTTTTGTTTGTTTGAAATAAATCAAATACAATGTTTTTCAATTTCATAGTGTCATATAATTAACACTGAAGACAGTGACCTATCCAAAATCTATCTAGCCAAATGCTGTTATTTCATAAGTAGGTCTCTCTACACCACTATAATGTTCACAAGTTATTTAGAATCTATTGAGAAACCAGGACTTGATGAACAAGAGTGCTGACAACTGGAAAATATATTTGAGAACAATTTTGGAGGCTTTTAAAATAAATACTAACTGCAGGATCTGAATTTGGCTCAGTAAGAAAGATTCTGCTGTTTTCTAGGCAGCTGTTAATGCTAAAAACATTTAGACAATGTTTTATGATTAGTTATAGGAAAACAAGTATCCTCTCTTGTAACAGAACACTGCAAGATGAACAAGCATTGTGAAGATCATCGATTAGAAAGAGAAATAGTACCCCAGTTCTCTAGTTCAAAATATTGATGTCTACTGTAAAGAGGCAATATGACCTTATTAATACCAGTGCCAAAATACAAATTTTGAAAACCTACAGCTATTATAATAAAATATCTTTTGAAGGTAGAAATTGACAATATGGTAATATTCTTATTTATGTTTTGATAACATTTTAAGTAGTGAGAAATAGTACAGAAACTTTGCAAGAGACTTAAAATATGTCAAAAATCAAAATGCTTTTTATTTAAGGCATCCTGATTTATGAGTATTGGCTTATGAACTTTGTATTTGCTCTCTCTATTTCCTTTAAACAGAAGATTAGACTGGTGGTGTGTCTGCTGCTAAAACTCATAATGGATTACACTTTGGCTTCGTCTACACTGGCCCCTAAAAACGGAAAAGGGATGCAAATCAGGTAAGTCAGCATAGGGAAATCCGCGGGGGATTTAAATATCCCCTGCGGATTTAAATAAACATGTCCGCTGCTTTTTTTCCGGCTTGGGGAAAAGCCGGAAAAAAAGCGTCTATACTGGAGCGATCCTCCGGAATAAAGCCCTTTTCCGGAGGATCTCTTATTCCTACCTGAAAGTATATTTAAATCCCCCGCGGATTTCCCTATGCTGACTTACCTGATTTGCATCCCTTTTCCGGAATTTGTGGCCAGTCTAGATGTAGCCAGTGTGTGTGTAGTGACACAAGTGCTTGGGTTTTGAAGATGCTTACTATGTAGTGGTTGCCATATAAAGTCAACAGGGCCCAACAATCACCATACAGTGGCACGTGCGATACTGCAATTTTCCACTGTGCGCAGAATAGAAAAGAATGGCGATATCCACTGTCTGGCCATAGGAGGTTAATGCTGACTTATAATGGTTATCACAGTGCCTCATGTAGGATGTCAGAAGCTGCAGATCAGTGTTTCTCAGCCAGTGGTACGAGTACCCTTAGTATTACAGGTCAGACCTCCCAGATCAGGTCCCGATGGTGCGGATCAGTCCCAGATCCGGGATTTTTCTGGACCAAGAGAGGTCGTTTTCTGGCTCCCTTTACATCAGCCCCCTCCAGCTGGCCTCCCAGCCAGCTCCCCTCTCTCACTGGCTCCAGCTGCCCTGTCAGCCCCCATTGCAGCACTTGGCAGCCCAGCCCTCTGCCTCTGTGCACTGGGCTCCCGATATCCTACTGCCATGCGTGGGGCTCCTACTGCCCTGCTGGGAAGCCCCGGTGCTGCACGTTGGTCTCCTGCTGCCCTGCCAACCTTCAGGGCTGCCATGCACTAGCTTTCCACCAGGACAATCTGATCCTGGAACATCTGTGGTTAAGAGAGTTTCAACCTGTACAAGAATACATTAGTCTGTATGTATGTGCAAAGCTGTCTGTTGAAGTAAAGCTATATGTTAGTCTAGATTAGAAGATAAACACAATAAATAGGCATGCAAACAAGCTCTGAAGTGCCTGTACATCTGAATGTTCTGATGAATCTTATAGTCACTACGTACCCATTTAAAGATATTAGCAGATAACAGTTTAAATATTTGACACACTAAAATGGGAAGCAAGAGAAAAGCTGTACCAGAGTATGCTTCATAACACAAGGAAGTATTCAAAACTTAGAAAAAAACGAACAGGAGACAAGGATGAAGTTGAGTGTATACAAGATAAATGGTACACCAATTATTAAATGCAAATATAGGCTAATCGTTGGTCTACAACAGTACACTGTTTATTCAAATAAAAAGTTTTATTTGGAATCGTTTTCTTAAACTCAGAGAGGCATTGTGTTTTGTGTTCTGTTTTGGTTCTGCAGAAAACCACATTGAACAGAATTCAAAGCATTAATCTACAGAATACTTCCCTTGTCTTTCTGTTCACCAAAATAAACCCTAATATTTACCTTGAAAAATTAATAATTTTTGCACTGAGTTTTTTCTGATTTTGTTGTTGTGGTAATACCAACTGATAAATTCCACGAAAAAATATAAATAACATATAAAAATATAAATAACAAACTGAAAATGAAGAGCCCTGTATATGAGAAGCATTGCATATTAACTATGGAGATTTTCTGGCCTGCCTTAACTAGTATTGAAAATGGTTTGGTTATTGTGGAGATGTAACATCTGATAAAACCTTGATGCTTCCTTCTGGGTTGACATGGAGGTAGGATTTCTGAAGTAGGGTTATTTTTACCATCCACATGGGAATATGGAACCAAGGGAGAGAAAATGAATGGATATGCTCTGGTTAGGATTTTCAAAGGAGATTGTAATTGTTAAGTGCAAGTCATTGAGGCTTCTTCTGAAAAGAAGAATCCTAGTTACATGCACAGTGACTAATACTGCTTCTTTTATTTGTAACAGGAATTTGATACCTTTACTTTCACTGAGTTGCACCTTACTTCATGAATTTTATCAATGACTTTACTGTAGTACTTTTCAACATGGGTTAAGATATTAGATGCTGGCCCTTAGAGTAGTCCCATTTGAGGTCACATGAGGACTGGAGTCTCACTGAGCTAACCCAACTGTACCATTCCCTCTCCTTCCCTGAGAAGATGCCCATTCGTTGCTAACGTTCTTCAGGAAAGCCTATTTAAACTTCACAACTATAGTATATTTCATTTCAAGAACTGAGTATTTCAGGGATGATAAGTGTTTGACAGTAAATATTAATAAAAGAAATAAAGGGATCTGTTTTTTAAAAGATAAAATCTACAAAGATTCAAAATGATTATTTGCTAGGTTGACAGGATATTACAGCTGATAAGCTTGTATTTTTACCTGTTAGTCAAATCAGATCATAATATATTCAAATCAGGAAGTGCACTTTCATCTGTAGTTAAATAAATTTCAAAAACAGAGTATTTATAAGAGTACCATGAAACCCCCAAATCTAGTGTTCATTGATGCATACGTTTTGCTGTTTGAAATGGGGGGGGGGAGAGGAAATGTTTTGAGTATTTCAGAACTACTCAACAGGGTTCTTAAGGGAACATGCGTAGCAACATACTTTTAAAAATGCCTCATTGTTGCTTTTCCTGTGCATATAAGTGATACTGAAGTTATTAGATATTTATCATACTTGAATTTATTACTCTTATTGCTTAGTAACCATATTGTAGGAGTCTTTTTGCTCAAGAAAGCAATAAAATCTGTTTTAAGTTTAGATATTGTTTTAGATTTTAGATCCAAGCCTGCAAAGATTTATAATCTGCTTCATTTTGCACTAAGTGAATAATCTCCTTGACTTGATGTGTCCAAACTAAGCATGCCTATAAGTCTCTGTGTGATTGGGGACTTTTATTAGGAATATTATCTGTATTTTGAACCCCATCTTCAGATATATTGCTTATATTCTTTCTATCTGTCAATGTGTAAAGAATGGAGCTTTAAGTAGGCAGGTGAACAACTGTTAGCTGTACAATGACTTGGAAATATGTGGGAAATTGACGTAAATACATTACAAGCGCTCATCTATGAAATGTCAGAGTCCTTTATGCAGTGTTCTAGAGTTATGACTTAGCTGAAGCACTGTGTTCAGGTGGAATTTAACTTCAAAGTTAAACTGTTTAAAAAAACCCAATCACAATCCAGCTAAAGTTTATGGCGAGTTTCACAATTTATGAATATTATCCTAAATATTATCCTTTTCTCATTGTATTCCTTTGGTATACATGGTCATGCTAATTCTCTTCCAGAATATGATCTGAGGAAGTGGGTTTGGCCCATGAAAGCTCATCACTTATTAAACCATCTCGGGTTAGTCTTTAAAGTGGTGCATAGTTTTTCCTTTATCCTAAGTAATAAAAACTTTTTTTAAAAAGTGGCACAACATAAACTCAAGTGTGCAGTGCACTCTAAACTGATATTTCAAAATATTTCATATATTTTGTCTTATGTAACAAAAGACTGAGCTGTTGAACTTTAAAATTGAGCTGAGTAGGTTTTTGATTGGAATTTTATTAGGGTTGACTGTGTTATTCTGTTGAATTTGAGGAGTAAATTTCCTTTATTGAAACTTAAAATGAAAGCGGTTTAATGTACCTGAGGAAAAAGGAAAATATGAATCTGTAGGCTAGATCCTACAGTGAATGATAGAAACCTATGGCAATGCAGAGCCCTATTTAAATCACACGGGAGTATATTGCAGGATCAGGGCCTTGAACTGTAAATGAGCTATGAAAAATAGACTCTCTTCTGATTTGATAAAATACCGTGAGGTTTTTGTGATCTGATTTGGTACATGTGGTAATTCTTAGTTAATTTTCAGTCTGCTGTTGCCTTAGCTAAAAGAACAGAGCTACCCCTCTCTCTCCCACTTAATGACTCATTATGGTTAATTTCTTCATCACTTTGGAAGTTCATTGTTAAATTCCTATGGGAATTTGCACTTTTCTGTCACCGAAAAGTTCCACAATAGGTACTTCCTGAAATGTTTGGAGAAGGGGAGGTTTCTTACGTTTTTGGAACATACAGAATATAAGTGGAAAATAATAGCAGTGTTCCCATATATATTCCAGTAGAACGATCGAAAATTACCAGCTTATAATGGCTACGGATATCTGGAAAGCAGGCATTACTGTTACGATTAATATTTGTTTGTTTACATCTTTAAAAAAATTAACTCAAAATTGCAGACTATGCAGATAACGTGTACAAAACCAGAGGCCTGCGCCTTTTAAATCACCAATGGAGTGGTGCGTGGCACACTCCGAGTGGCTCTAAGAGTAGTGGGGGACAGGGGTGGTATGCTCCTGGTAGTGCTGAGGGCTGGCTGCCCCTGACTCTGTCCCTTTCACCCAAGGCCCTGCCCCTCTTGTCGAGGGGCCAGCATGGCTGTTGGCTCCTCTGGATGTGCCTGATGAACACACAGATGTGCGATAGATATAGTTGTTTTATTGAACAACGCTTCTAATACTTTTCACACATAGCTCACCAAGGTAAGTATCTCCATTTTAGGCATGAAAAGTTAAGTAACTTGCCTACAGTCTTGCATTGACGAATGACAGAGTCAGGATTAGAAATTCTCCCAAACCTCATTTCTTGCCAGGTCCACAGGATTGCTCTGTCTCAGAGCTTGGTAATGGAGTTAAGATACATGTGTTTATGTTGCAGGATATCCTCCAAACAGAAACCTCCTTTGTTTTCAATTGTTTTAATATAAACCCAAAGAAACATTCTCTTCCATAATAGTTAGCCATGGCAATTGCACTGTAGTATCACTGTGTTATATTGGAATCTTAATAGTTTACTGTGTATGGGTCTCTGTGATTTTTAGACACACAAAGCAACCTGATCCAAGGTACTGTTTCCTTAAGGGTCAGTGGCAAAAACTCTTCCCTCCCTGGGCTACTGTGCTCTGACGGCTGTCCCCCAAGTCAAGTGATGGCTGTGTTTCATTACTGCTATATGCATGTACAAGTAACTGCAAGGGAGGTCAGGATAAATATAATTATTATGCTATAACTAGAAATAAGGATCAAACATAATGTGTTGCTCTTAACCCACTTTTCTTACGTGAATAAATGATAAAGTCTTCTTGGTAAAAATATAACTAACAAAGGCCACCAAAATTATAATTAAACAGTTCAATAACTGTTGGGAACTAGTTGTTCCTGTATATCTGACTGTACACACTTCTGGCAGTGAAGAATCAATATTTCATTGAAGATTCCATATACTAAGAGTTTTATAGGGTGTATTTGCTGGTCATACTGAAGCAGCTTTCTGTACCCAGCTGATAATGAGAGGGTGAAGCTGCATCTGAAGTTGACCTTGATATGTATTCATTCTCACTCAGAGATATATTATGTATTACTTTTTGCTAAAAAAATAACATGGGGCCTTGTGTCACTTTGTTACAAGAGCCATGTAGATAACAGCTATAGAGCATGTGAATTGTACAATCCAGAGTTTTTTAATTTGCAAGATAAAACAACACTTTCTTCTAGGGAATCAGATTATGGTTTTGCCATTATTTGGATAGGACAGCATAGACTCTAGATGTACTGAACATGTTAAGGCTCTAAATCTTGTTACCCTTCCATGGTTCTAATGCAGAAACGGGCGGTATGCTCTGACAGGGTTTCATACCAGTGGTGCAGGCTCACTGTGCCTGGAAGTTAAGGGCATCTGGTGGTGGCATGGGGAGAGAGCTGTCCTAATGGGTCTTTGTTGTCATGAATCCACTGGATGTTGGCTCCTGTGGAGTGGGAGCACACCAACTGCAGGGCGGTGTTGCATGCTTAGGGCTGATGAAGGGTCTTTGAAATACTTCCACTGCTGCCCCTCAGCCAAAGTGGCAGGGGTGGACAGGATGTTTTCCTGCTATTGTGCAGAAGGCTAATGCAAAGCCTGGTCCCTTGGTCTATATGCTACTTCTGGGATGTGGCTTCAAATACTTACTACTAGCACATTTACCTGGCATTATTAGGGGCTCTGGGCAAAGAACTCGGGGCATGGGGGGTGTAGGAGTCAGTGTTGGGGGGGTGAGGAGGAGCTCAAAATGGGGCTGTATGTGTGTGTGTGTGTGTAGGGATGTACGTGTCATGAGCGTGGGGGACTGGAGTCCACCCCACCGACATTTGTGCCAGGGCTGCTTGCTCTTCCCCTTCCTGACCGTGTCAGGGAGTGAGAGCCAAGGGCACAGCTCGTCTTCCCCCCACACTCCCCAACCAGAATGAGGAATGAAGCAAAGTTGCACTCTCCCCTCGCTCCTTGACTAAACAGAACAGCCAGTAATGAACTGCGAGGACGGGGAAGGACTTCAGACCCACCTCTTGGCCACCCTAAAGGATGCCTCGGGAGGTGGGAAGCTTGGCAGTCCCAGATGGGGGATAAAGGAGGTGCCTCTAGCCAGCCCCTTTCATCTGACTGGTAATTGTTTCTTTTCTATATGGCTTGATGAGAAGCAATCCCATCCCAGGCACATCTCACCTTCCTGGCATCACCAAACCCTTACCCAGCTCTAAGTTATAGTAAGAGCAAACTGTATATCGAATTTGGTGGTCCTAGCTCTAACTGTTTAGGAGGAGTTTGTGAACAGACAGACAAACTCAAATATACAGTAGATACAGTATATTTCCTATAAATTTACTGAACAAATATCTCCTAAAATGGCTTGCCTACATTTCTTCAGACTTTCCAGAAAAAGTCTCCTGGGTCCGGGAACAAATGACAGGTCAAAAAAGTGTGTGTTGGGGTCAGAAACAGGGCATAAGTGTCTGAAAGAGCACAAAAGGTCAAACAGTGTAGCAGACTAAATCAAGAGCCACATAAGAAAAATAATACTTTCATGCACACCAACACTTCAGACTTTTTTCTACCGCTTGGAAGTGTAAATAAACTGAAAGGAGGTTGACTAAACAAGGCACTATCGTTTCCTCAGCTACATTGTGTTGTCAGGAACCCTGCCAGATGCCTCTAGGCAATATGCTGTGGCATCATTGAAATAGCAGAAAGTGCTAATGAGAGACATGTATCAACAACCTTTTACAGGTGTGTGAGTCACCATGGGACAGTCCAGAATTTACTGAGAGTGAAGAAATCCTCCAATGCACCCAAAAACACTCTGCATTTCTCTCAGATACTTAATATAAGCAGGAATGTATTATTTTAATTTTGTAAAAGGCTGGGGTTCAGCACCAAGAGCTTTCCATCTAATAATAGAAATATTAAGAACGTTTTGTGAAAATTACTTTAAGTGGAGAGGTCTTAGAGTACATATCTTGTGTCAGGAGCAGCCTTATCATAAGTGACTAAGATAGGCAGATAAACTTGGAAGGAGACTACATGTGACTGCTGACTATATTGATAGTGTTAATTTTTTCAAGTTCAAATGTTTGATGTAATGGTGTTTAACCCCTCCCGCTCTCCATGGGTTTTGCACTGTATTTCCTGGATTCTGGGAGTGCGTCATGTCCAAATTATTACTAGTTTTGTTTTTACATGGCATTTATTTTAGTTACGCTGGAAGCTTGTTTTCGGCAAACTCAGGTGAATGATCAGACCCCACCTAATGATGACTCACTTTAACTCAGACATACAGTTTCCATCCATATAACCTTTATGATGAAGGGAAAAAATAATGCCAATAAGATGGCAGAGTAATCCACAAAAGATTGGATAGTGGATACAGGCAAGCAGAAGTCGGAGTGCTGAATTAAGTCATTAGAGAACCTTGCCATTGACTTCATTTGGCTCTGATCAGGTTTTATGGCCTTGATTCTTCAAGATGTGGATTTCTTTGTGCAAGGTGCAAAACATAGTTAACTCCTCGTGCAGTCATTTAGACGGGAGGACACTCAGCACTGTGTACAGAATAAACATAACAGCTCACAGGATCAGGCCTTAAAGGAGGACTTTCACGCAGAAGCAAACTGCATTTGAAGGCAGAGAGAAGAGAGAAACTTATTGAGAGTAGTTGGTGGGTTGTGTGGTGTCGTGTCTCTTCCACAAAGATAGGGTTTAATAAGAAATGTATCGTAACAGCAAAATGCATGTCCAGCCTGATTTTTCCCCAGGTTGAGGGAGAGTTGGGATCTAGGATTTGGTTTTACAAGCCTGTGTATAGCTTAATAATGGCTGCTTGGTTTTGCACTTTAGCCTTATTTTATGATGGCTTTAATCTGTTGCCATGAAAATGACTGAAATTTTTCTGCATGGTCAGATAGGAGCAATGATATCTTGGCAATAAAGGTTTGTTCATACCACCAGCTTTATTATTTAGCAAATATGCAAAGAGAAATGTTGAAAAACATCTGACAGGTGCATATAATTGTTTAATTTTGATAGATTTGAAAGTTTTGTTCCAGGGTGAAAGTCCTTCTTTAAAACAGCTTTAAAAAAGGAAAATTAGATGGCTTGATTCAGGTACTGTTTATTTTAATCTAAGTAAATGTTTAGCATCTTGTTTTATTATTGGTACTTGAAGAATGGAATCTTTTCATAGGTAGCCGTGAAACATGACGGCTACGTCTAGACTGGACCCTTCTTCGGAAGAGGCATGCTAATTTCTAACTTTGGAATAGGGAAATCCGCGGGATTTAAATAAACATGGCCTCCGCTTTTTTTCCGGCTTGGGGAAAAGCCAGAAAAGAGCGTCCAGACTGGTGCGATCCTCCGGAATAAAGCCCTATTCCGGAGGATCTCTTATTCCTACTTGACTTGAAAGTAGGAATAAGAGATCCTCCGGAATAGGGCTTTATTCCGGAGGATCGCGCCAGTCTGGACGCTCTTTTCCGGCTTTTCCCCAAGCCGGAAAAAAAGCGACGGCCATGTTTATTTAAATCCCGCGGGGGATATTTAAATCCCCCGCGGATTTCCCTATTCCAAAGTTAGAAATTAGCATGCCTCTTCCGAAGAAGGGGCCAGTCTAGACGTAGCCGACCCGTGTGGTTCCTGACAGAACAATCTGTTAAGGGGCTGGCATTAGACTGAGACTACTTCTGTGAAATAAGGTGTTACAGGGTACTGGCATGATTCATTTTAGTTAAACAGCTGGGCAAGAGGTCAATGTGTATTAAGAGTGCACTTTTTTGACATAAAACAAGCATCTCTGACTGACTGCCTGACTCTCAATGGGAGGAAATGAGTTAATGAGAAAATGATTTCAAACAGTCAGTTTTACAATACAGGCAGTCCCCGAGTTACGCGGATCCGACTTACGTCGGATCCGCAGTTACGAACGGGGCACTTCCTCTCCCTGGTCTCGAGCAGACCAGGGAGAGGAAGCAAAGCGGCGGCGGAACGCGCGGCCAGCTGACAGCCCAGACGCGTCTGGGCTGTCAGCTGGCCGCGCGCTCCGCTCTGCTCCCCCCCCCCCCGTCTGCAGACCAGGGGGAGGGGGAGCAGAGCGGAGCAGAGCAGAGCGGCGGAACGCGCAGCCAGCTGACAGCCCAGACGCGTCTGGGCTGTCAGCTGGCCGCGCGTTCCGCCGCTCTGCTCCGCTCCGCTCCGCTCCCCCTCCCCCTCCCCCTGGTCTGCAGACCAGGGGGAGGGGGAGCAGAGCGGAGCGCGCGGCCAGCTGACAGCCCAGATGCGTCTGGGCTGTCAGCTGGCCGCGCGTTCTGCCGCTCTGCTCTGCTCCGCTCTGCTCCCCCTCCCCCTGGTCTGCAAACCATGGGGGGGGGGGGAAGCAGAGCGGAGCACGCGGCCAGCTGACAGCCCAGACGCGTCTGGGCTGTCAGCTGGCCGCGCGTTCCGCTGCTCTGCTCTACTCTGCTCCCTCTTCCCCTGGTCTGCAGACCTGGGGGACGGGGAGCAGAGCAGAGCAAAGCCACGGAGCCCGAGGGCAGCAGGATAACCACGGCGCGTCTGGGCTGTCCCGCTGCCCGCGTGTTCCGCCGCTTTGCTCCCCGTCCCCCTGGTCTACAGACCAGGGGGACGGGGAGCAAAGCAGAGCAAAGCCACGGAGCCTGAGGGCAGCAGGATAGCCACGGCGCGTCTGGGCTGTCCCGCTGCCCCCGTGCTCCGCGGCTTTGCTCCGGACGCCTGTGGTACAGCAGCTGGGGCGCTGCCGGTTGGTCCCGTAGCGCCGCTCTGGGTGCCACTGGACCAATCCAGCAGCACCCCAGCTGCTCTGCCCCAGGTGTCCCCTAGTCAGCAGCTGCTGAAAATGACCAGTGGCTGACTACAGGAAGCCCCTGCCCCGGGCTTCCTTGAATCAGCCGCTGATCAGTTTCAGCAGCAGCTGACTTGGGGATGCCTGGGGTTCTTAAGTTGAATCTGTATGTAAGTCAGAACTGGCGTCCAGATTCAGCCACTGTTGAAACTGATCAGTTTCAGCAGCGGCTGAATCTGGACGCCAGTTCCGACTTACATAAAGATTCAACTTAAGAACAAACCTACAGTCCCTATCTTGTACGTAACCCGGGGACTGCCTGTACATTAAAATGTTGGGCCTAATTTTCTTCCCCTGCTCCCTTCTGATGCTGTCTATGAAGGGGGTCTATGTTAGGCATACATGGGATGTGAGATCAGTATGTGGAAGAACAGAAACTGTCACATATTTATTTCCCCTTCTCTAAAACCCCTCTGTGGGTATGCTGGTCCAGAGAGGCCTGTTTGAACCAGCAGTAAGACCCTCTGAGCCCAACTGGAGGCAAACATCTTGTTTCTGTCTCCATTTTGGAATCAACACTGCTACAGCTCCCATCACTGATGGCTGAATTGAAGCTATGCCTTAGCACAGTGTCTCTTCCTTTCGGAAAGTGGAAACTAGATTTAAAGAAATTATTTTCCCTGAAATCAGCAAGATCTAAAAGTAACTTCAGAAGTTCATGAACTTGTTTAAGTTTGGCCTCTTGGGGTCCAAGATAGAGGTGCATGTGTGGACAGTGCTATGTTGGCAGGCGACTCTCCTGCTGACAAAGATACCGCCACTCATGACACTGGTTTTATTATGTTGACAGGACCGCTCTCTCCTTTCAACATAAAGTGGCTATGCAAGTGCTCTTAAGGGGCGCAGCTGTATCAGTACAGTGTTGCTGCTGTAAACTCGCTTGTGTAGACCGGGCCTCATTGAAGTCAATAGGAGCTGTTCATTTGCATGAAAAGGCACAACTGGTTCCCTTTAAAATAGCCTGGAAAAATAATTGTTTTTTTCTATGAGAAGTGGTGTATTGTATTTAGAGCCACACCTGCATGTTTTAGTAGTGATTCAAGTAAGTTTTACGTCTGCTGGCACTGCAGAAATATCACTCTGAACAAGTGAAGATGAACTGGATTTTATTCTGGCTCAAGTATCAGCTACAGAATTGTCAGCAAAATTCCAGTTCTTTTCATGGGTAAAAGAATTTGTGTATCTAAAACCTCCACTCTGTCTGTACAGCAGGAAATTAAATGTAAAAAATATTTCAGTGTAGCCTTTTTAAAATGATCTGCACATTTTTTTACAAGTTCCTGATGAGCATCCTGTTTCAGATTTAGTCATTTTTATTTTTTATTTTTAGATTGCACTCTGTTTAGCATTTGCAGAGTAACAGCTGCAATTCCTCCCTCCCTCCACCCCAAGAATAATACAAACAAAAAAACCCTCATCTCTTTATCCCACTACAGTGCCAAATTTGTTGGTTCACATTATGAAGCAGGTTAATGAAGTTAATTGTGCTTGTATGTAATGTTCATTTCTTCAGTGTTCTTTGCCTGCAAGCATCTGTTTTTTCTACATTTTGGAAAGTAATTACATTTAGGAATTACTCTGTGATTTAATTTATTTAAAAATGTACTTGGTGCAAACACCACTGTAACTTCTAAGAGAAATGGAAAGCAATTCAGTTATTTAAAAAAAATCAAAATGAGATGCAATAGACTATATTTATTTATAGTCCCACAAATGTGCATAGTGCTGGACAGACAAAAGATTGGTTCCCCGGAGAGTTTACACACTGTTACATAATTTATGTATTCAGAACTTGCTTAGCATTTCAGAACACCCTGTGGCAGTATGGGTGGTTAAGGGGATTAGCTGGATTATTCTGGTATGACTATGATGACTAGTGAGAGAGTCTCTATGTTGATATATAAATTGGTTTACACTGGACTTTCCAGAGAATGTGCTTTAGAATCTCAGAATTACAAGCACCTCGGGAATGGAGGTTGTTCCTAATTGTAACTCTGAACAAAACTTTTGCAACTGAACATTGACTTAAAGTTTCAAAACTGTATTATTATTGAGAAGAAAAATACGATTTCCCCTTTTTTTAGTAGTTTACATGTAACACAGTATTATGCTATATTTACTTTTAAAATATTTATTTTGTCTCTGCTGCTGCTTGATTTAGTACTTCCGTTTCCAAATGAGTTGTTGACTGGTCAGTTTGTATTTCTGGGGATAGTAACTCTGAGGTTCTACTGTCCTGAAGATGTTTGGGGAAATCGTAAGTGCTAGTGTTTCAGAGTTTCTTGTTAGATTAAACCACATTTGTGGATTGATTTATGATGGCCCTGACTTCTTTTGATATCAGTGTTTATAAACCATATTCAAACAGAGTTCAGATATGGTTGTAGACAAACTGGTGTATCAGATTAGCTCTAAACACTGTTTTGAACAAAGGCTTACTTTATTTTTTACAAAGCAGTGACCTGGAAGGAAAAACAGTTAAATTTCTGTATTAAAAAAAAATTAGTCAGGACCCCAAATCGTGAAATTGTCTAAAAAATCTCATGGATTTTAAAAAAAATGTTGGTACTGATTTGCTTTCTGATTTTTTTAAAAGCCTTTAAAGAATACTTGACCCTGGTTCAAGGTTTTCTGTATCACTACGAGAACTAGCAGGTTACCTTTTTTAAAGTAAAAATGTAATTTTCCCATAACCATACAGGAGCTGGTAGTTGGTGTGCTGTAAGACAATTACCACATATTGCAATACTTACTATAAAGTCATTAGAGTTTCCAGCACTGACTTTGTGAACAATGTTAATATATTTGTGTCCTTTCTTCATAGAGAAGACAACTGATTTGCAATACATTTGGGTGTGACACAATACCGGTACATCTTTTAGCATATGAAAATATCTATGCAAATATATACAACAAAAATGGTGCGTGAAATAGTAATATCTGGTGGGGGCCATATTCTCTATTTTCTGTAGCTTCTGATATGTATTTGTTTTAATACAGTTCCTCTTTTGTACTTGTAACATAACAGCTCACAAGTGGGAGTTGTTCATGAGTTTATCTGAGCTCTGAACAGGAACTGAGGCTGTGGCTTTTCATGGGTTGTGGTGCAGAAAAAAACCATCCGTTTGTATCAGCGAATGTTATGTCTTGCATTTTGCAGTAGTTCCTCCCAGAGTAGTGCTGCTTTTTTGGATTTACAAACCTGAAACAGTTAGGTTATAAAGCTGGAAAAGATTTCCATGCACTCTGTTTTCTTTAATGTAGTTTCTATCGAATCCTCTCTAGTGTCAGTGTCTTGTATCAAAGATAAGTGCAGCAGTTCCTCTCAGATTGTACTATGGAAGATCAGGCCTACTCCAAAATTCACAAGCCCACAGAGTGATAATGAAAAGGTAAAATGGGAATTACTTTCATGGTTTCCAGTGGGAGTAGTTCTGGAGCAAGGTGCTAGTCAATCTGCATAAAGCTAGGAGGATCAGAACTAGGGTGGCGTGAACAGAGGCTGCTCCGCAGCAGCGCCTGTCCATGGAGGTTCCCCCCAGGGAGCTGGAACCCCCCGCGAACAGAGGCTGCTGGACCCAGTGTGAGCAGGGACTGAGCAAGCCAGGCTCAGTGCTGGCTAGTGCCAGGTCCAGGAGCTACTTCTGCTGTGGCTCTGCAGCAGGGGCGGATATAGGGCAGGGTGAACGGGGCGGCCGCCCCAGGCCCCGCGCTTCAGAAAGCCCCGTGCATGCGCATGGCGTCACTGTGCATGCGCCGTGGCAAAGGGGGGGCCCTGTGGAATTATGCTGCCCGGGGCCCCGCAAAACGGTCATCTGCCCCTGCTCTGCAGTTTAAATGTAGTAGGAGCTAGGCTGCCTATGCACCTGGCTCTTACTACATTTAAACTGCAGAGTCACAGCAGGGGTAGCTCCTCCTGAGCACCTTGCCTTCCCTTATTGACTGATCATGTAGTCGATACAAATTGTATCGACCACATGGTTACCCAATTACCTGCCTCTTAACATCTTTAATCAGAACCTAAGGCTTGGAACTTGCATTGGATAGTGTGAGGTTGGATGTTGCCCCTATGAGGAGCTCTGTTGAAGTTAGTGGGACACTGGAGGAGTTCAGCAATAGCAGTTGCGTGCAGGATCAGAGCCTAAATGTCTGTTCCTCATAGTCACAAACCACATGCAGAGGCTGGAGTAGTAAAGTTATCTAGAGGTGTTTATAGCTGTGAACAAAAATGCCTTTAAAATGTCTGTGTATATATTACATTATTTCTTATTAACTAAAGTATTATTTGTATTATTATTTTCTGCTCACCTCATTCAGAGAACAAACTTGTCATATTTTCAAATATATTTCCCTTTGGGCTGAGATCCTGCATGGAAATACCAACACAAAAGGAGAGGTCTTTTTTCTTAATTAAACATTTTTTGTGAGGAAACAAAAATTAATATGAAAGTTGATTTGTTCCCTTAACTATAACATTTGCTACTGTAAGGTTTATATCTGTCAATCTTTAGTAATTCTGTATTCAGTCTGGATCACTACAGATGTTGATTTGTATCCATCATTATACAAGGTTATTTTTTAACCATGAAAACTATAGTGTGTCATCAGTATCTAGTTGTCCAAAATACATGCAGATATCCGTGTGGAAATACATCATAATCTTTTCTGCTCGGAGATGGGAGGTTGCAACACAGCTTTTGCTATCATGCTGTCTAGTAAGTAGGGGTTACATAAATCTGTTTTTGGAGTGGAGAATCGAGTTTGATTTTAGTTTATATATTTGATACCATTTCTAGATGTATAAAAATAAAGCTTTTACTTCAGATAGTGTTCTTTGCACTTAATATCCTGTACTTAAGTGATACAAGGAGTTTTACTGGTTTCTATAATATCATTGCTTTTATTAGTGTAATTTTTCAGATCTCGTGAATCTCCTTTTTGACTTCCGTCTCTATCTGTGTGAAAGAAAATATCAAACTTTGCTTGTTATTGAGCACATTCAGATATTCTTGTGGTTTGCTTTAAAATTAACACATAGCTTTAAAAGCATTGAGTGTTTTGTAATTTTTATATATAGTAAAACAAGTTTTGAAAGTCCAGTTGGATTTAATTTCCATAAAATATTTCCTATGCCTGCACACAAGAATTAGGGGTCACCGAATGAAATCAATAGATAGCAGGTTTAAAACAAACAAAAGGGCAGTAATTCTTCACACAATACATAGTCAGCCTCTGGAATTCCTTGCCGGAGGATCATGTGAAATCCAAGACTGTAACAAGGTTAAAAAAAGAGCTAGATACATTAATGGAGGATAGGTCCATCAATGGCTATTACCCCTGGTGCGCAGGAATGTTGTCCTTAGCCTCTGTTTGTCAGAAGCTAGGAATGGATGACACACAAGGCTTGGATCACTTGATGATTACCTGTTCTTTTCATTTCCTCTGGGCACATGGTATTGGCCGCTGTCAGAAGACAGAATTCTGGGCCAGTTGGACCTTTGGTTTGACCTAGTAGGGCCAGTCTTATATTCTTTAATGTGTACTCCTAAACAAACCTTCATGAAGTAAGAGTAGCATGTGTGTATGCATTTGTGTGTCTGTAACAAATGGTAAGCACTTTCAGTCACTTGAAGAGCCAGTCAGAAATTAATGACAAAATAACAAACTATGGAAATGAAAACTTCCTTAGTCGTTCATGGGATCCACCTATTTTCTGATCTGCTTTATGCTCTGCTGTTGTAGGATGGTTTTAAAATAATGTTCAAGAAATAAAATGCTGAGACCTTGATTTATGAGTTTACAGCATTCTTTAGTATGAGTAATTAGGTATGTAGTTTTAACCTGTTTGATGTTCAGTTAGGCAGAAGAGTTAGGTAATTGAGGATTGCATACGGATTACTTTTGTCCTTCCTCTAGAGCACTGGGCATGGGCTTCTGGCAGAAGCAGGATGGTCTGAAACACCTATGAGTATGGGATTTGTCATACTGAATACCATAGTTTCTTCTTGAATTGTAAATGTTTGCCTTTGAGTCATCAATTTTCATTTAGCTATTACTGAATTTTCTTATACAGTTTGTCAGAGGTTGTGATTAATCTAATTTAAGTAGAACATTCAAGGGATGCTATCAACTTGAATATTACATTTCCCTCTGAAAACTTTTGCATTCATAGGGGAGGGTGCGGGGGGGGGGGGAGGAGAGAGAGTTCAAAACAAATTACATTTCAATCTGATGGAACTATAAATGACATCTCTTACTACACTGTGAAGTAAATGTAAAATTCTTGTAACTTGATGCTCACTTAGGGATGCTATATAAATGCTATATGTTTTGAAATGATGTTTAAACCATTGATGATTTCTACTTTGTGGGCAAAACTTCCATTAACGTATATGAGAGCATAATATAGACCAGCATTTCACAAATGTGGCCACCAGGGGCTTTTCTTGTGGCTCAGCTTCCAGGGCTGTGATGGGAAGGGGGGCAAAGTAGCAGCCCTGCCTTTTCCTGCTCCTTTTGGATGTACCACCTTGGTGTTGGTTGTAGGAGATGCAATGTGGAAGGAGTAGGCAGTCGGTGACTTCCCTGTGTTCCCAGGGATATTGGGCTTAGGCTTTGGGCTCCAGCCTGAGGATAGCAGGGGTTTGGGCAGTAGTCCTGGGCTCTGCCTGCGCAATGGCAGGCCCCAGGCTCTTACTGCGCAGCTTCAGGATCTGTCCCTGGGCCTCAACCCCCAGTTGTGAGGCTTTGGGCTTTGGACTCCAGACCCCTGCTGCTTCCTTCTGGCCCCTCTGTCTCTCTCACCCCTGCATCCAATGCTCTATTTGTCTCCAGGCTTGCCAGAGGTGAGTGAGTCTGCTGTGAAAAGTAATATTTGTACGTTTTGATAATATCACTTTTCAGAACAGACTTCCTAGCTAGCAATAAATAAATTACAATGATTTGGACGTGTCTATGTGCACATGTATTTGTTCTTCCTAAAGTAAATGAAAGTATTTTAGGAAAAAATGTGTCAGAGCGGCCATCAGCAAGTGTTGGTGGCCACACTCTGAGGCTGCGAAAAGCTTTGTCCTGAGGACCCCATAGACCCTTTGGAACAGTACTGTTTAACTCAATCTTGCAAAATATCTTTGAGATTCTTTATCAGGGATCTCTGCTCTCTCCTCTCCCCCCCCCTGAAATTCATATACTTCTGAATTAGGGCTGTTCATGAGGGGAGGAAGGGAGGGAGGAGGGAATAGTGGCAGTTGCCCTGGGGCCCAGCGATTTTTAAAAGAGCCCAAGGCTCTGGGCTGTTGCAGCAGTGGTGGCTCAAACCCTGGGCTATTTCAATCACTTCCAGAGCCCTGCGCGGTGCCATCCGTGTAGTGCTGAGGGCTGGGTGGAGGAGGCGCAGTGCTGGCTGCCTTTCACCTCATCCCTTCAACCTGGGGCCCCGCCCCTTCCAGGGTGCCCAGAGCTGAGTCCCACCCCTCTCCCCATTGCCCAGTAACTGGTGAAGTCTGTCATCAGCTCTCTGGAATGCAACTCATGGGCAGTTTAACAACACATACCATCATACTGCAGTTCAGGGCTGGAAGTGAGGCGCACTCTCTACTTGAATTGAAAGTGTTATTTTAGTTAGGCAGAAGAGAGCAAGCATTATGTAGAGATGAAAACATAAACCTAGCAGTCAGGAGATTTAAGTTCTGTTCCTGCTGTGACTTAAGGCAAATTAGCCTCTTTGTACCCATGTTTCCTCGTCTAAAAACTGGGGACACTAATTCTCCTTGTACCAAAGGAGTCTTATAAGTCTTTATTCGCTGATCTTTGGGATATCTGGATGGAGACAGAAGGTGTCATAGAAATCAAAATATAATAATTTGCGGGAGGTAGAATTTGTCCAACACACTGGCCTCATGTTCTTATTCTTTGTGAAAAGTAACATGTTTTTTTAAAGTTAAAAAACAAGAAATGGTCTGGTAGCACTTTATAGACTAACATGAGCTTTCGTGGGCACAGCCCACTTCCTCAGATGACCAGAGTGGTCACAAGTGGTCAGGTTAAATCCCAGCTTTATGTTCTGTGTGGAAGTCCCATCCTACAATAGCACTGTATCTTGGGGCTGATTCAGTACCAATTCAGAGGGAAGAGAGGCTGCTCAGTGTAGAATGATGACATCATTCTGATTCTGCCTCCCAGATTGGATTATCCTCATTCACTTCCCCAGCTATCACAAACTGAGGACAAACTATTCTCCATTCAAGAGCTCCCGCTGTTCACTCCCCCTTTCTGTGTTGCATATATTCATCAGACTCTGTAGCTTGTTTTCAAGGCTGTATGCTGGGATTTTTCATTTGTGTCTGCTGTTTCTTTCCCCCTCCCTTTTCCATCACCATTTAAGTTACTTTTTCTTTGTTTGGCCCGGCTATCACCTTTCTCTGAGCCATTGAGCTCAGCTTCATTTTAACTCATCATTTTTGCACATGTCCTTGTGTCAGTATACTGTAGAGGCCATTAATTATTTTTGTGCTGAGTTAAAATAGGGAATTGCAGAACTACCCTGGTTGCATGCTTGGCAAATTCATAATACTGGAGTTTTCTCAGGAGTGTGGGAGGCTGGTCCTTGTTGCTGGTTCTTGTTTAGCAGCTTTTGGAACAGTATCTGTCTCACAGGGCAAACCAGGCCTGAGGATACGGTAGGCGGATTCTCTTGGAACAAATAAACTGAGGGGGAAGTAACAAGGGTTTCTCTTCAAATTTCTGTTAAATTAATACATTCAAATCACAAGCTTCATTTCTCACTTTATCATTGAATCAATATCCATTCACCATACTTTGAATATTTCCTTAATTGAGTGTCTATAAAAATGGAAACTCTCTCTCTCCACAAGAAGGCTGCTTTAGTGTATATTTGAACAATATGATTGCCCTTTGTAAAGGGATGAATTATTGATGATGATTCATGTGGGGGCCAGAATTGTATCTAGAGGAGTTGTGGCTACTTTGTCATAAGGTTGAAGGAAAGTCCAAATTGTATTCCTTGCTCCAAGCTACCCACACATTCTATTAAATTGTACTGATTTGCTTTGCTGTTGCAAAACCAAACTTTGTTTTCCAAAGCACTGTGTAATAAAACTCAACTGACGGCTCTGACATGCTGCTTGTTCTGTAGGTAAATTCCCCCACTCTTGATGTCAACAGGAGAGCTGGATGCACAGTAGGGATAACAGAGTATCAGTCAACAGCCTTTGTGCAGAATGTTCAAATTGTTGTTTCACATGGCATTTTAAAGGCCAGAATTGTGTTTCATGAATTTTCCTGAAATGATAATTTGAATGATTCAAAGTAAAAGAAATCAAAATGTACGCCAATGGAATTAATTGAGATGTCAAAAATGTTTACTGTAGTGTTAAGAACAATCTAAATGATCTGGGCATAAAAGATAATTATTTGAACTTCTATACCTCTCCAAAGTGTCTGAAGAACAAACCTGCTGACAGGGAAGAGTTCTGGTGGGGATAATTGTCCTGGGGCCTGGTGAGTCAAAGGGGCCGGGGCTCCCGGCCGCCGCCCCTGCCCCTTTAAATTGCCTCCAGAGCACCACTCCGCACACACTGTGCACTTCTAAGAGCTGGGGGTAGCAGTGCTTGGACTGGCTGCCTTGGCCCCATCCCTTCCTCATGAGATCCCTGTTTGGTTTGAATATCCTCTTGAACCTTGCCAATTAGATGTATTAGTTCGTTCGTTGTCTTTCTGGTTTCTTTTGTTCGGTGGTCCGGAGGCCTTCTGAAACTTGACTGTTTTTTGTTTTGTTTATTTTTAAGTAGCTTCTATGCTATCATTAAGGATTTTACTTGCTTTTCTTTTGATTTTAGGGCCTTTTATACTATCCTCATTTTTTAGAAATCTTCCTTTTTTAAGTCATTACTCTTACTTTTAGGTACTTGTCTCCCCCTAAGAAGTTGAACCTGATTATTTATATTGTGGACTCTATTACTTCTTCAGTTATCTCCTGTATGTTGTTTAGGACTAACTAGAAAATAGCTTCTCCTTGTGCACGCTAGAACTAGCTAATACAAGAAGCAATCACTTAAAATGTCAGGAAAGGTTTTCACAAAATTCTGCTGCTGTTTCACTTGCCCAATTTATAGATATGTAGACAGATATGTGAGGTTGAATGTAAAGGCAAGAAACTAAATAGTTCAAGGACTTCAAATGGAGCAAAAAACAGAAAGGAAGAAAAGAAGATATTGAAGGTTTGGTGAGTTAAAACAAATGGGAGTTGGCTTGCTCCATAATGCTATGATTTGGTCCTTTTTAAAATAGCTTAAATTGTAGAATGTGATGGTCCATTGACTTCTCTTGTTCTTTCTCAGGCATGTATGGCATTTATAGAGCAACGTTCTATAGATGCAATCCGTAAGCCATCTCAAGCCCTCCTCTGTGACATTGTTGGTATCATCCATTTCACCTCTGAATCCATATATTGGGCACCGCATGATGATGTGTTCAATGGCTTGTATGTTCTCACCGCAGTCACATGAAGGTTATTCTTTGTTTTTTCCACTTGCACATCAAGTAAAAGCATCTTCTGTGATGGTTCAGATGGAGTTTGATGTGGTCCAAAGCCTGTGTGGCAGGTTACTGGGAAGGTGGCTTGTGCTCCTAAAGTCTGGAAAACTTGCAGATGACTTCTCTATGATAGTTCAGTCTCCCTGTTGAGTAGCATCTACAAGGTCATAGTGTGTGTGGTTCTGAACTGAATTGTGCCACCCAAGGAGCAAACTATTTTCCATCCACACACAAATTGCTGCAATCAGCCCAAATCCCAACAAAAACTCAAGACTGGTACTACTTTCATTGATTTACCACTGGAATATGACACAGTCTGGTGTCACCAGGAGCTAGCGTACAAGCATATAATACCACCCTGGCTTCTGTCTAATTACTACTTCTTGAAGGATGACATCAACAATCCTGCCTGTTCCCAAGTTGTCGGCAAATCCAGCTCTGTGAGTTAAGTCCAGACACCCAGACTTTTCCCCTCTGGTTTGTCACCCCTGAAGGTATGAAGCCTGCCCACAATGAACAGTTCACTTTGGCGCACACAGTTTGCACAATGGGGACCTGCTTGAGGTAAAAATAAACAAAAAAGTGTATTTAATTGAATAATAACAGATTCAAAGATGAAATACTAAGGGAAGCAAACAGGGAAGTTACACAGCAAATAAACCTGAAGGCACAATCTGGCTTCACGCATTCATATTCGCTAAATTCCCTTTCCTAATACAAGTTACTTATTGCCTCTGTATAGTTTCCCAGGGTACTCTGTCCAGGAGAGGATCCAATGCTTCATGGAAAGCACTCTGCTTAGGTGCTGGCCTCAGTTTCTGGATAGCCTTTTCATGTCAAATCCCTTCTTTTGTAGCTGAGTTTGTAAATGTTTTTACCTTTCTTTCTCACACTGTGGTAGTTCTAGTTACACAGGAGATGGGAGCTTCATTCACTGGGTTTTTCTTTTCAGTTTCAAGTCCTTTCAATGTTTTTCCTTTACCATTAGTGGTCCACTGCTGTCTGTCCCTGTCTAGACAATGTTCAGTTCTTGGAGCTGGTTTCATGTAAAGAACTGGTCTGGGCAGTGCCTTCCAAGCTGGTTTGCCTGACCACACTGTTGTGAGGTGATGCTGCAGTTGTCCTGTGTTAGAATTACAATTTCCTACACCTATATACATGCTGCGACAGAGCTCCGGCTTTGCTGTGTGGATCCTGCGCTTCTTGTGAGTTAACACTTTCCCCAGAGGCCTGCTGTGACCCTCAGTGTGGCCTTTCTCCCTTTACTGGAGACAAGAGGTCACAGTCTCCTGAGCCATCTTCATTATAGGCCAGTCAACAGATCTGGGGTGAAACCCCTCCTTAGATCCAGCCTCCCCTCTCAGGGGTACTCTCTGTAATGGTATAGGGAGGTTTGGGAGAAACACAGGCCCACCATCTACACTGGTGTCAGGGCTGTTCCCCACTCTGGCACTCTGAGTGCAGAATTTGGGCGCCTGCAAGAGACTTTAAAAATACCTTGGTTCTTTAGGCTTTGCTTACAAAAACTCCCCAGAATCACAGTTTTACTCTTACTGGGAGATAGGCTGCCACCATCAAATGTCCAACTCCTTCTTTTAAAATGCAAGAAGAAGCACTTGACCTTCTTCCAGAGGAGTATCCCAAGCTCTCTTACCACAAGGGAGCTTGAAAAAGAAAACAGAAAACAAACTGCAATCCCTAGTAGCTGACCTCTTAGCCTAGGCAGGCACATCTAGGACAAAGAATCATCCAGGACACAAAATCAAATCATTCCCTTAAAAAAGGTGATTTTATTAACAAAACAAAAAGTTACGCCTGATAAAGCATACTTGCTTGTTAGTTGTTACAAAGCAACCGAGAAAAAAACAGATTAAAAAACAGAGAAGAATGGTATCTCTGGCACAGCTTAGGTATAGTGAATGGGGCGGGGGGGCACATGGATTTCACACAGAGAAGTTTAACCAAACAGCAAAATAAAAAAAAATGCCCTAATTGTGACTTACCATACATTTCTCTATCTATTCACGATATGTACCAATCTGTACTTCAAGGCCCAGTCCATTCCCATACTCAATATTTCTTGTAGTCATGGTAATTAAATTTGATTACTTCATCTTGCTTCCTCCGGCACCTAACTTAGAACTCACACAAAGAGAGCAGGCAGCAGTTATATATTTACAATTTAAATTTCAGCATTGTGTCCCATTGGTTCTTCTGGCTCCCTGCCAACACCTTTAGTTACCTGCATTTAATTCTTTAGTCCAGGGGTTCCCAAACTTTTTGACACAGGGACTAGTAAATCCATTCACGAACTTTTGGAGGACTGGTAACGTTCATTTGCATATTCATTAATCAAATGTTGAATATTCAAACAAGTTGTTTCTGGTCCTCCCAAAGCCCCCAGTGCCAGCTTTAGCAAAGCTTTTGATATGGTCACCCACAATATCTTTGCCAGCAAGTTAAGGAATATGGATTGGATAAATGGAGAGTAAGACAGACAGAAAGTTGGTTAGACCAGGGTTTCCCAAACTTTTTACTTTAGTTGGAACCTTTTTATTTTTTCAGTACTGTTTTTTGCAGCCCCAAAATATAAACTCATAAAAAACAAACTGAGAAAATACCAGACATATAGCATGTCTGGTATTTTCTCATTAGGTAAGTTGTATTATTAGTAGATGTATCAGTTTGTAGTTTCGAACTGCCTGGCTGGTAAATGTGCTCAGGCTGCATGAGTGTGTCTACCAGCCAGACAGTTCACAATTACTCAAGGATGTGTGTGTGTGTGTGGGGGGGCACAATAGAATCCCCGGGCCGGACTCGCTCGTGCTTTACGGGGGAGGGAGGGAAGGGGAGCAGTGTCCCGAGATCTGCATATGGCTAGGTCACTCCCGCTCTCTCCCTCCTCCCCCCCCCCCCCCCCCCGCTCCCGCTGCTGCGACTCTGGCAAGCCCCACTTCCCCCAACCTCCTCCCGGACAGCCAGTTCTCCCCTGCTTCTCTTCCCAATCTCCCTTGGCCAGCCCCACTGGCCCACATCCAGCCCTGCTTCCGGCGGCCACTTCTTCCCACCCCCCATCTTCCCTGGCCAGCTTCCTGCCCCCGACCTCGCGCCCCCCTCCCTCCCCGGCAGCCCTGCTTCTGCCCGTCCACCAATCTCTCCCATCCGGCTCCAATGCCCCAGGCAAGCCCTGTTTCTGGTGGCTGCTTCTCCCCTACTCCTCCTCCCAATCTCCCCCGTCCAACTCTGTTTCCCCCAGCTGTCCCCCCTCCCCCAATTTCCCTGGCCTGCCCCGATTCCCCCATTCAGTTCTGCTTCCGGTGGCCGGCTCCCCATTCCTCCTCCTCCCCGACCCCCTTCCGACCTCCCCTAGCTACGCTTCTGCCAGGAGCTGGAACATCCAGCTGCAGACTGTGCCCAGGCCGGCCGAAGGCTTGGGGGACCTTGCACCACACGGGCACTCCGGGAGCCCGGAACACCCTGGCAACCACGCTGAGGCCTGGTATTTTTTTTCCTGCGGCCTGGTATCGGGCCATAGCCCATAGTTTGGGAAATGCTGCTTTAGTCATTGAGTGCTGGCCAGCACTCCTCCTATCCATCACAACTGGGTTCCAGCCCAGGGATAGTAATGGCAATGGGGGAGGTTTAGTTTGGATATTAGGAAAAACTATTTCATTTAGAGGGCGGTGAAGCTCTGGAATTAATTACCTAAGGAGGTGGTGGAACCTTCATCCTTAGAGGTTTTTAAGTCCCAGCTTGACAAAGCCCTGGCTAGGGTGATTTAGTTGGGATTGGTCCTGCTTTTAGGAGGGGTTTGGACTTGATGATCTCTTGAAGTCTCTTCCAACCCTATCATTCTATGAAATAGGATTAACCAAACACTTCATGGTTACTAGCTGTGGAATCTTCCAGTTAGTTCAAAGAATGCTCTCAAACCTACTCCAGGACTTATCTAAGTTCTACAAGTTTGTTTTTTTTAAACTAGCCTATTCAGTGTTTGGATGGAGTAATGAAGAAAGAATGTATGGGTTGTTTACATAGCACTGACACAATACGATAACAAGACTCCCATGCTGAACACTCTCTTCAGTATTACGGAGAGGCTGCTACCTTTCTATAGTTGTGCTTTCAGCTAACTTCTGTGAAAAATTCCTATTTAACATCCCCCATAACTTTGGTTTGTATTTTGAAACAGTTATGTAATTAAGATACAGCAAGTATCATCAAGATATCATTAATATTTTGAGTAAAAAACAAACTTGTGGGTCAGGAGGGCAAATATATCTGATAACTGGTTTTGTTTGATTTTACTCTTTCCTTTCTTGCCATTTTCTGTTCATTTTTCTTCCTCTCCAATGTATTGCTAACAACACCATTGACATAAGTAATGGAATTTTTGTTTTCAAAATTTATTTAATATCATGCCAATGAAAGTTCAGTCAGTGACCTGATGTCTTGATTAGGTCTGGTAAGCATCAAATATGTTTGAAAAAGTGTATTACGAATCAGATGTTCGCATTGGTCTGGTATAGACGTAAGGCTGTGATCACCAACCAGTTGATTGGGATCAACTGATAGATATTAGAAGTAATTCTGACTGGGTTGCCCGGGAGGGTGTCAGGTATTGGCACTTCAGTTGCTGCCATGATTCTCCTGCCCTTTTGTCTTGGACTGGCCTCCCAGGAGCCTCCTGCTTTCTGTGCAGGATGAGGGAGGCAGAAGAGGGAGCCACTGATGTCAAGGTGTCTCACTTTCCCCATCTTTGTACACCATCTGCACAGAGAGAGGGGACAAAACAGGGTTCAGGACGGAGTGAGTTCACTGGCAGCTGTTTTTATATCTGAACGTGCTTGGCATCCTAAAAGGGCAATGTGAATCTCTCTCTCTGTCTTTCACATTCACCCTAACTCAGCACATACCTGTGCTGTTATTTCTTCTTTTGCTTCTTTCAAAGGGTATTTCTACACTAGACTCCTAGTTCAAACTAGGGTGGCTAATGAGGGTGACTGAAATTGCAAGTGAAGCATGGGATTTAAATATTGCACGCTTCATTAGCTTGTTCCTTGGGCGGTCGCCATTTTGGAAATTGACTAGCCCGGAGTAACTGCCTTCGTCTACACACGGCAGTGAAACGGGAATTCGAAGTAAAGCCCTAACTCAAATTAGCTGTTATTCCTCCTGGAATATTTTTATTTCACAATTTTTATTTCTCTTGTGCTTAAATTCTATTGTATTTACATTTTTTGTTTCTACTGGTGGTGTATCTCTTCCTGTAACCTCGATATTGGTGCGCATAACAATTTATTTTCTCTAATTTTTTCCATCCATGTGTGGAACTCTGGCATGGAGTCTTTTGGAAGTGGGCTCAATCCCATGGGGGCTTCTGCAGCAAAATCGGGAGATTGGCAGCTCAGCGGGGCAAATGCAGACTCCCTGTGCCACCCTGGAAGTGTCTGGCACATCCTTGTAATTTCTAGGGGAGGGGAGGCTGGGGGAGCGTTTCTACATGCTGTCCTTGCATGGAGGCAACAGCTCTGTGGCTCCCATTGGCCAGGAACAGGGAACCACAGCCAATAGGAGGTGTAGGGGTAGAGCCTGCAGATGGTGGGCAGCAGGCAGAGCCATGTGTCCCTTCCCCCTAGGAACTGATGCTGGTAGGGTTGCCAGATGGTCTCCCAAAAAATACTGGACACCCTAACTCCGACATAGACCCTGCACCCTGAACCTTGTCCTCTCTCTCCCCCTCCCCCCTGAGTGTCCTACTTCAGGCTCAGCCCAGTTGGGGATTTCTATAGATTTTAGATTTTAATTATTATGTAAAATGTGTTAATTTCTGTAGCTAGTAAAATATCTCTAAAGTGAAAATATAATTGCTGTGTCGTCTTGTTCTTTTGCTCTATTTTATTTTCAATGTTTCAGGTCTTGATGGGCAAAGGAAAGGTTTGTTCTAGTAAAATAATAGACTAAATATTATATGGAAGGATAAAAAGAAATCAGCTTGGATAAATAAAGTATATCTTTTAACATTACTGTTTAATATGGATTAATCACTTCTATTTTTTGTAATTTTATGCCTTAGGTTCTTTAATTGCAGCAAAAGTATTGGCCCACTCAGTGCTACATAATAACATTTGGACAAGTGTGAAAAGCAGCTGCTGTTACAAGCAGCAAGGTGCAGTGCTGCTTATGTAACTTGTTAAATGTTCTTCCGTGAAAATAAAGTGGGCCTGCAAACTGTTGCTAGGGAAATAGGTGCCTGTGGTTAGTGCTGAATGCAGAGGGCTTTGTGTGTGACTTGCAGATCAGAAAGTGGTTTAAAGTGCACAGTTTGCGTGTCACTTGATTTGCTGAAACTTACCTTCCTTGATGAGCAGCAAGAGACAAAATTTTGATGTTTCTTTGACTTCTGAAAGCTGCTCTTCACAAACATAAATAAAATCTTTTTTCTTCCTGCCAACTAAAATACTTTGTATAGTTCTCACACTTGTTTTTTTTCTTTTCTTTTCATTGTCTTCATATGCTGTTAAATACTTGTTGGGTCTGATCCTGCCAACTCTTCTGCATAGCAACTTCCCCATTTGAACATGTTGAAATGTTCACATATGTGTTTGCTAGATCAGAGGAGGAAGTGAACATTGTATTTTTCAGTCCAGCATAAAAATTCAATGTACAGTAGTGAAACTAGGTGGAATCTTGATCCTACTAACAAACCTCATTGACAGTTTTGCCTCTGATTGTAATGGGGCCAGGATTTCACCCAATATCCATTTCCTAGAGGTTATTTAATGTTACAAGTATAGGTTGCTGTATTAGCTCCCTTTGGAAACTTTGAATTTCTCAGCCTCACACTTGGTCTGAAATACCAACTTATATTACGCTGGTATAATTACGTTGCACAGAGGTGTGGAAAATCTTTACCCAAGCAACATGGAACCACAGAGAAATCTATCCCTGAAGCTTTAAAAATGCCTTAGGCTGTGTCTACACTATCAAATTTTGTCAACAAAACTTACACTGTTTTTGTCAACAATAAAGGGAGGGGATAAGAAAAAATCTTGCGTAAGGGTGGAAGTTTTTTATCTCAAATACTAGGCATTTTTCCCAGCAAAATTGCATTGCAGTGTGTGCGCTCTGAGTTTTGTTGCCAAAAGGCAATTGTTGTCAACAAAACTGGGCAGTATAGACAAAGTTTGAAATGGGGTTAGCTAAAGAGTGGGCCGCTTCATCTTGAAAGGTCCATTGAAATATGCATTAACTGCTTATACTAAACGATTTGTTTCATTATGTATTTCAAAGTAACTGTGATGGGGCATCTTCTCCATACTGGCCCTTTAAGGGTTAAACCCACCCCTGGGACAAGGCTGGAACCCTGGAGTTGTGGAGCCAGCAGCTGTAGCTGGTAGGTGCCAATTTTGGCCCAGCCGAGGGCAATATAAATACAGGCTCCTGGAGGGGAGGACTGTTGCTCTGGCTGGGAAGCGGGAGGGACCTAGTTGCTAGGGAAGGTAGAGACTTCCTGATTTAAAGCAGGGCTGGAGAAAGTCAGGCAGAGCTGGGAAAGCTCTGGCTAGGCACGTTCCCAAGTTGCAGGGCCTGAAGCAAGGCCTCAGGGTACTGGGGCTGCAAGGAATCAGCCAAGATAGGCAAAGGCAGCAGGTCCACAACCCCTTGCCAAGGATGTGTGGCCATTTCAGACTGCATTTTCTCCCCGTGGCAAAGGCTAGATGAAGACTGGCAGTGGGTCACTGAAGCAAAGTGGGCAGAGGGGGATTGAGGGTTCCCAGAGGGGGAGGACTCCAGAGCGTGAGGGCACTGTGGTAGGGCAGTATCCAGGTAAGGGGTGCCATGGCCCTGACATAAAGTGGTAGAGAATAACAACAGTGGGTGAGGCACCAGCCAGAAGGGGTGCTAATTCCCTGAGTGACTAGCAGGAGGCGTCCCTTGGTGGTGAGGCTCACCATGTTACAGTAACACACCTAAGTTTCCATGACACTGTGTAAGCTCAAAAACGTGACTCTCATCAACAGAAGTTGGGCCAATAAAAGATTCTCTCACCACCTTTGTGGCTCTAATATCTGGGACCAAAATAGCTATAAACTGCAAGCACTTAGCCAACTAAATGTTTTTAGCACTCCTTTTGCTGTAACAGAATACAGAAATCATTTTCCACCAGGGGAATAGATTACTGTACTTCCATAAAGTCTAATTTCAGAAGACCCATTTAAAAAAATGTCAGGTTCCTTATAGATACCTGACTGCTACCTGAGTTTGACTCCTGTTCTGTTCTATCTGGGTTCTTATACTTTAACTGTCAGTACATCTTATATTCTCTGCTTAGGATGCCATGGTGTCTATAGTACTTGGCAGTCTTTAGCAGTGGAGGCAGTGTAGCCTTTCTACCAAATTTTAGATCCACTGAAGTTAATGGATGTCTTCCCATCAAATTTTAGTCTGCTATGTATATTGCTGACATTCTGCCAGATTTTAAATAGAATGTCCACAAGACAGCATATTAGGTAAGCTTTGGATTTCTTCATCCATTCCCATGCTCATCTCCCAGCTGTTTCGCATTTTCCCTACTCCTCATGTTCATTTGATATTCATCCTTTATGGCAACCTATAAGCCGTGTGTGTGTGCTGGCAGGGAATTTACCTTTACTGAAATCCTCTTGCCTGAAGAGGCAGAACATAGGAATGTAGAATACGGCAATAGTGTTCATTGCCAGCACACAAAGCAGAGTTGTAGATGGACTTGGCTTTTACACTGTCCAGCAGCTTAGCAGTGCAGTACTTTGAAAAAGCCAAAAGTAGGGACTGGTGGGAATATTTGGCAGAAGGGTCTGTGAAAGTGCTGAGAGAGGATGTTGGGCAGCATGGTCTTGACTGACCCTACTATACTGCAGCTGAGGGTACACAGGGCACAGCCCCAAAAGGGGAGTGAAAATATTGGTGTGCTATGTACTGTGTGTGTTCTGGTGCTACAGGGAGTTTAGTGTGAGATGCTGCTCTGGAACTAGCGACTGACAAATTCTCAGAGTTTCTCTCCACCTTAATCTTGGCCCTGACTGAGCATGTTGCTTCCCCTCATCATAACTTAAAACAACATCAGGGTTTGATTGTCTCAGGACAATGGGATGTGCCTGGAATGTGATTGTTTTCCATCAGAGAGACAGGGAGGGGTGTGATAGCAGGGAAAGTTATACCCCAGAATGGGGGGTGGGGGAGAGGGAGGGCAGCAGATGCCCCAGCCCTGAGGAGCAGCTGCTGGCCATCAGCTTGGCCTGACCACCCTGTTCTGCCCTGGACAGCACCTGCCATCCGGACAGCATGAACCCCACCATCCCGGGCTGCCCCCAGGGACAAGCTGCATACCGCCCCTGCCCTGAGCCTCCTCTGGGGAGAAGCTGTGCTTCCCCCACTCTGCCCCCAGCAAGCCCTGGGGAGAAGCCAGCAACCAAACTCCCTGTCCCCTGAGTTCCCCCACACCCTACCCTGATTTCTGTACCCTTCCCTGAGCACTCCCTGATCTCACACCCTACTTGCTGCCCTGAGCTCCTCACTCCCTAAACCTGACTCCTGCACCCCTAGCCTTCTGCCCAGAGCCCACCACATCCCTCAACCCCTTCCTTGACTCCTGAACTCTCCACACCATAACCCTCTTTCCTGAGCCCCTCCGTAAGGGCCTGAGATCACTTTAGTAGCAAACAAATAACATGAGTACATAGGGATAAAATTACATTCCACAATGCACAAAACGAGCTCAAACTAGCTAGAGACGTAAAGGGTAACAAGAAAACATTCTACAAACACATTAGAAGCAAGAGGAAGACCAGCGACAGAGTAGACCCATTACTAAATGAAGAGGAAAAAACAACAACAGAAAATGTGGAAATGGCAGAGATGCTTAATCATCTCGTTGTTTCAGTTTTCACCAAGAAGGTTGGTAGTGCTTGGGCACTTAACATAGTGAATCCCTGTGAAAATGGGGTAGGTTCAGAAGCGAAAATAGGAAAAGAACATGTTAAAATTAGTAAAGTTAGATGTTCAAGCTATCAGGGCCTGATGAAAAACGTCCTGGAATCCTCAAGAAATACTGAGATGACTTCTGAGATATTAGCCATTATGTCTGAAAAGTTATGGATTGATTCCAGAAGATTGGAAAAGTGCAAATATAGTGCCCACGTATAAAAAGGTAATTACAGACCAGTCAGCTTAACTTCCGTGCCAGGAAAGATAATGGAACCAACAATTAAGGAATCCATTTGCAAACATCTAAAAGATAATAAAGTGATACGTAATAGTCAACATTGATTTATAAAGAACAAATGTCAAACTAACCTGATAGCTTTCTTTGACAGGTTAACAAACCTTGTGGCTAATTGGGAAGCGATACATGTAGTATATCTAGACTTAAGTAAGGTATTTGATAATTTTCTCGTGACCTTCTCATTAACAAACTACTGAAACACAATGTAGAAGGATAGTGGGAGCATAAAGGTTGGATAATGGTTCCCAGAGAGTAGTTATGAATGGTCACAATCATGCTGGCAGGGCATAACGAGCGTGGTTCCGCAGAGATCAGTTCTGGGGCCGCTACCTTCATCAATGCATTAGATTATGGCATAGAGAGTACTCTTGTAATATTACTCTTGTAATATTTGTAGACATCTTGAAGCTGGGAACCGTTGCAAGTGCTTTTGAGGATAGGATGATAATTCAAAATGATTTGGACAAACTGGAGAAATGGTCTGTGATAAATAGGATGAAATTCAACAAGGTCAAATACAAAGTACTCCACTTGGCAAGGAACAATCAGTTTCAAACATTAAAAAAAGGGAAATGATTACCTGTGAAGGAGTCCTACGAAAAAGGATTGAAGGAGCATAGTGTACCAGAAGCCAACTATGAGTCAATAGTGCAACACGAGTGGGGGAAAAAAACCCAAACATCATTCTAGGATGTTTTAACAATGTACTGTGCATGGATTAGGCCTCAACTGTGTTGTGTCCTGTCCTGGGCTGCACCTTTCAGAAAAGATGTGGAAAATTATAAAAGGTCCAGAGAAGAGCAAGAAAAATGATTAAAGGTCTAGATAACATGACCTATGAGGGAAGGTTGAAAGAATTGGGTTTGTATAGTCCAGAAATGAGAAGACTGAGAGGGGATATGATAACATCTTTCAAGTATCTAAAAGGTTATTACAAGGGGCAGGGAGAAAAATTACAGGCAGTCCCCGGGTTACATGGAGCCGACTTATATCGGATCCCTACTTACAAACGGGGTGAGGCAACCCCGCACTAGCTGCTTCCCCCCAGCAGACCAGGGAGACGCGAAGCTAGCGCCCCCCCAGCAGACAAGGGAGACGCGGAGCGGCTTTTCTCAGCAGACACCTCAGCTTGAGAATAAAGGACTGAGGGAAGTGAGGTGTGGGAGAATAAAACTGAGCTCTGGAGAAATGTTTGGCTAGAGTTTCCCCTACAATATATACCAGTTCCGACTTACATACAAATTCAACTTAAGAACAAACCTACAGTCCCAACTTGGACGTAACCCGGGGACTGCCTGTATTCTCCTTATCCTCTGATAATAGGACATGAAGCTTAAGTTGTAGTGTAGGTTGTACATTAGGAAAAACTTCCTAATTGGCAGGGTGGCTAAGCATTAGAATAAATTACTTAGGGAGGTTGTGACATTTCCATCATTGGAGAATTTTAAGAGCAGGCTAGATAAACACTTATCAGGGATGATCTAGATCAGGGGTATTCAACTTTGGATGCCCCAAGGGCCCACAATGACACTCACAGCACATGCCGAGGGCCGCAATTTAAGTGTGGTTCCATATATATGCAAATAGCTTCTTTCACGCTGACAGCCATGAATACAAAGCACTTCCCTGTGCTCCCGGCACCTCCTCCCTGGGGGCTAGAAACACCCACACCTTGTACTCCTCTATTCCAGCCAGCCTGTCCGCTTGTGTCTTTCAGTGCTCACCCCACCTGGGAAATGCCTCGCTGTTGTGGAGCGTGTTCTCAGTGTAGGCCACATTCAAAGGATCCCACCTGTGGGACGCATGTTGAGCCCCACGTAAACCGAAACCACACCATGGGCCGCAAACAAATGGACCGCGGGCCACATGTGGCCCACAGGCTGCGTGTTGAATAGCCCTGATCTAGATGGTACTTGGTCAAACATGAATGTAGGGGACTAGACTTGATGTCTCTTGAGGTCCCTTCCAGTTCTATGATTGTACAATTATATAAGAATATACATTAACTCTGGGTCTTATAGTGGGAGACCCAACCAAATGGATGCAGTGCAGGTTCCAGAGATTCTTGAACTTCTTGGATGTTTAAATAAATATAAAATATGCAAGTTCACTTCATCATCTTGCTTGTATAGTACAGAGGAGAGGTGGCCATATACTGGGTTTACTACACAGTTACAGGAAGAAGTAGTGAGGCGAGGCAGAAAGTAGTTTTGTTATGGCCACTGAGCCTAAGCAACTGTGTCATTAAAAGAAAGATACCAAAGAATGAGTGTATTTGGTTGAGTGGAATACAGAGGGGTGCACGGCAATTTGTAACATTCAGTGTCCAGGTAGAACAATGTCATTTAAAATGAAGGAAGCTAGAATTAGAAGAGAAAGGGCACACAGTTTACATTGTGGTGGATGTGTGAATACCCACCCTTCACAATTTTATCTATATCTATCTTTTTAATGTCTCTTTGGTGCCAATTTTAGCGTTTCTTGCTCTTGAGGGAAGGAAAATGACCTCTTCACCACAACAGGGAGCAAGCCTCCCAGCCAAGGAGACTTGAGCTAGTTAAAAAGATGTTAAAAAGATCAGTGTGTCCATTCCTGTTTGGCCTGGAGCTCGGGCTCTAAAGCTATGGGGTCAGGTGATCTTTGGCTGACGTCCCAATGTCCACTTTGCTATGTTTAGTGCACTAGCTTTAGTCCTGCTTGTGTGAATCTGTCTACCTATACTGTGAGACTTGCCCTCTGCTTCAGTGCAGGACATACCCTTTATGGTTGATGAGACTTGTGGATTCATCTTGCAGCTGACTCATGGTTTGTGCTGCATAAATACAGTATTGCCAATATCAGACATTCAGAAATCAAATTGTGGACTCAGGCCTCCACAAATCCTGAGACTGACAAAAAATAATGGAATTTAAAATACGAATACATTCTAGAGACTCTTTTTATTTACTTTCTGGTTTTTGAAACATTAGTGTGCAGATAGTCACGACTTTCTTTGCAGCCATAAAATTCACTATACTTTTCATTTGAAAAGATCCTCATGCATTCATGAGAGTCCGATAAAGTTTTTCAGTACAAGAGGCCAGGATTGGGACAACCCAGAAAAGGGCTTTGCTTCATACAGAATAGCTACTTTAGATATTGCAGAAGCTATGTCTTTTCTGTTGTCTACTGTAGTGGCCCGTGTCTATGATTGATTTCCAATCATGAAATTGCCAGCATAACTCATCTCACCAGGTTCCAGCTAGGTCCTGCTGACAGAGCGTGCTTTGCTGTAGGTGCAGATACTATGATAGTGGAGCCTCAATGCAGTTTAAATGGGAAAACAGTTCTTGCCTTTGGCAGTATACTTGAACACTGTTGCTATTGCAGGATGGCTTACTGTTCAGCTTTGTACCTTTTTGTTTTGCTAGTGAAATTGATTTATTGTGCCAGAAAAAATAACTTTTAAATGCTTGGTTCTGTGGTAGCAGTTGGTGCAGCTGCAGGGGTGAAATACAGTGCTGTTTTACACTTTGGAGTAGTGGCCAGATGAGGCCACTTCACTCCTAAATGAGAGGGTCCACATGGGTATGGCAGTGGGGCATTGGCTTCATTCCTTTACTTTGGTTCACCTGAACACTCCCGAGTGTTGCCATGTAAACGTGTATTGCAGCCTCAGAGGTCACAAGCCAGTTTTTCAATGTCCATGTCACCTCTGTGTCCCTGACTCCCCTTTCTTTCAATGTCTCATTTTCTTACAATTATATTATCTCCTCCTAACTAAAGCCACTCTTGAGAAAAGAATCTTTGCACTAACATGACATTTGTGTCAGTCAGATTGTTTGCTGGGCTTGTGTGTTCTACCCCTGTCCTCTGTATTGTCTGGTTAGTTTGTAAGCTCTCCAGGGCAGGAACTATTAACTACAATATTTGTATCTTGTCTAGCACAATCTAATCCGTTTTGGGTTTGTCCTTAGTACTACAGCAGTGGTCCCCAACCTTTTGAGGTTGTCGGGCACCAGGGGGCGTGGCCGTTCGCCCGCCAGGCGCCAGGGGGCGGGGACACTTGCGCGCCCGGGGGCGCCCCCCCGATAGCTGCGCGCCCGGGGGCGCCCCCCCGATAGCCGCGCGCCCGGGGGCGCCCCCCCGATAGCCGCGCGCCCGGGGGCGCCCCCCCGATAGCCGCGCGCCCGGGGGCGCCCCCCCGATAGCCGCGCGCCCGGGGCCAGCGCCCCCCCCCGCGCAAGCGCCGCGCGCCCGGGGCCAGCATCCCCCCCCCGCGCAAGCGCCGCACGCCCGGGGCGGGCGCTTCCCCCCCCTCCCCGCAAGCGCCGCGCGCCTGGGGCCGGCATCCCCTCCCCGCAAGCGCCGCGCCATGTGCCCGGTGCCAGGCCAGCCCCGAGCACCTGGTGGGCGCATGGAAATGCCACTGTGTTGGGGACCACGGTATTTCAGTATTACTACTCTAATAAACTAGGTCATTGATGCTGCTGATAATAAAAATCTACTAGTGGAAATTTGGGGACAGATCTTGAGAGGTGCCAAGTAACTGCTCTCTGAGTTGTGGGTACCCAGTCGTGGAATACATTGCTATTTATTTTGATAGTCTAGAAGTTTTGTAGATTGAGTAGGTTTCGAATTTGAGTATTTCCCTATTTTCTTGCTCTTCTCAGTCATACCAACAGCAAACACCAAATGATTTCTAAACTGCCTTAAGATAAGATTTATCCCCTATTTCTCTCCCACATTACTACCACACTTCACTATGCATATACCCAGTGCTTTTTTTTTTATATTAAAAAAAAAAACCCTACAAACACGGTGCCAGTACTCCAGGGGAAAAGTTGTTGAGCTCTGACTGGAGGTGCCGGTACTGCGTACCGGGCAGTACCATCAAAAAAAACGTACTGCATATACCTATTCAGTCCCACCTGAATCTGAAGTGTAATAAGAGATTGGTGAGATTATGTGCTGCACTCTTGCTTGTGGAATGGTGATAGAGATGCAGCCGTGTTCATCTGGTCTAGATGAAAGAAAAGACAGTACTATGTAGCACTTGCTTGTGGAGACTTTTAACTTCTCTGTGATTTTTACTAATGTTTTTAATTCAGGAGCAAATTTGATTTATTTCCTAATGAATCTGCTTTTTCCTAGAGAAAATGAAACCCTTCTCTGTCAGCCTCTTGGAAAAAGTAAGGGCTTTTCAGTATTTTGTGAAAATCAAGAACATTCTAATTGAATCTTGGCACTGCAGTGCACGTTCTTCTCCTCTCCCCACTGTGGGGAGTAAGAGGGTTTTCTCCTACAGTGTGCTCTGTATTTTAGAGGAGTTCAATGATGCGAGTAAATTATGTGTTTATATTAGATTTTATATATATAAGGCTGATTTACCATAATTGGCCAAAGTGGCGTTAAAACAAACAAGCAAACTTTTATAAAGAGCATCTCTTTGAAAGCAGTAATTATTGATCTATTGGAGGAATGATTGGAAGACAAGCATCTTTAGGACCAAGCATTCTGGAACATTTGACCAATGGGCGAATAAACAGGAAAGGGCAACGATCTATTTTATCTTTGCAAGTCGACTTCAGTTTCTGTAGGTGTCTCATCTTCATTACCTGAAAAGAATGGAACTGAGATGGTTATTTCCCTAACATCCAAGTGTTGTGAGGACTGTTGGAAAAATTCATTTGCTTTCGCTATTATCTTTATATTTAATTGCTCTCTTTATTACCAGCCAAACAAATCCAGCAATTCTCTCTCAGGTATTATGCTTTGGATAAACTAAACTATTATTAGATTTGGAAAAATCTATACCATGAAAAGTTGCCTAAGTTTTGAGGACAGTGTGTTGAAGAAAAGGATTTTAAATGGGTCACTGAAAGCTTAAAGAATAAATGGGATATTGATTTTTATAGAGGTAAGATCTGTTTCAAACTAGCTATGGACAGAAAAATCTATCTATAAGGTGTGTTTGGAAGTCTGGTAATCATGTAATGGTAAACATTACAACCTGTGAGCTTTGAAAGACAAAAAACATAGCTGAATTTCCCCTTTAGGGTGCCATGAAATTTCACACCAGAGTTTGCTTCTTATAAAAAGTCAATGTTATGAAAGCGGTATTTTTCTGCTGGGATAAAAATTGAAGTTAATTATAAGGCTGTGAATCATAGAATACTAGAATTGGAAGGGACCTTGAGAGGTCATTGAGTCCAGTCCCCTGCCCTCACGGCAGGACCAACCACCACCTAGATTATCCCTGACATGCTTATCTAACCTGCTCTTGAATATCTCCTGTGATGGAGATTCCACAACCTCCATAGGTAATTTATTCCAGTGTTTCAACACCCTGACAGTTAGGAAGTTTTTCCTAATGTCCAACCTAAACCTCTCTTGCAGCAGTTTAAGCCCATTGCTTCTTACTCTATCATCAGAGGCCAAGGAGAACAATTTTTCTCCCTCCTCCTTGTAACGCCCTTTTAGATACTTTATGTAGGTGAAGTTTATGTCCAGCAGCTTACTTTAGAATTACATGGGTTCTTTCAGTTATCCATTACAGTCTGGTTTTTGAACTAGTTGTAGATTACAGGTTTTATTTGCAATTTCCTGGTTCCCCTCTGTTTCTTAAGACACTTGCCAACATGGAAGTAAAGAGTGTAGTAATGAGGGAATTGAGATTTAGGCCATTGTTGGCAGGTTCCTGTTGAAATTGAGGTTGAATTCTGTTCCTCTCCCCCATCTAAAATGTCTCTAAAAGAAGCTAAAAATCTCCCAACATTTCTTCTCTTGTTGGGAAATATTCTTCTCATAAAGACACTGTTTCCCTCCTCTCCTCCCCTTTCCCTGGCTCATCCTAAGAAGATGGTCAAGTTTAGGTCCAGTCCAGATGCATGGTCCCTTCCCTTCTCTTTTCTCTCTTGTAAGTGTGGAGAGGGGAACACTAGAAAAAGACAAACTTTGATTTGGGATACCCTGGAAGATCCTTGTGAGGCATTAGATATAACGCTTCACAGGATCACTGTAAACATTGAGTCAGACTCTTGGACCTCATTAGCTTGGTATATGCTAGCAACTTACATTGATATAACTATGTTGCTTGGGTGAAAAGCCTATTGACTTCAGTACTGAGGTTGCTTTGGAGAAATCTCTTCCCTTTATATCTTTCTCCTCCAAGGAACTCCATAGTATGTTTTTTGTCCCTTATTGATAACAAGATTTACCCAGCTTTGCTTGGGCTCTTAATTTTTTTCAATTAAAATGTGCATGCTTCATTTAAATCATTGCTCTGGGGTGAGGCTGAGGAAGAGAGGTTCAGTATGCAGGCTCCCTCAGGGGACAGAGGACTACCCCAGAGTCTCTCACCTCAGCAGCTTTGGGCCAGGTGAGAAGCGGCTCTCCATGGTTGACACAACTCCAGTGACAAGGATGGGGGAGAGTGTGTATACAAGGAAATCTTTTCACTATTATTGAAATTTAGCTACCTATGGGTTATAAAGCAGTACATGTTAACAGCATCTAAAAGGTTAAGGAAGTGAATAAAAACAAATACCTGTTATCTATTTGAGTACTACTAACTAGGAATGCTTTGAAGTTGCTAAGTAAAAGCTTACACAGGACAGAGTATTTTTTTCTTAGCTGTTTTTAATTTTATTTCCCCAGCATATAATAATCTGTTTCTGCTTGTTGCTACGGGAACAATTTTCAATTAACAAACATTATATATAATTTGAATACTTCCTATTTTAAGAGGTGTATAGTGACAAGGACCTGAAGTTAAGCAATATGTTGGAGTTAGAACTGTGAGTGTCCACAAAAACAAATTATGTTAAGTTTGCATGTTTGTCTAGAAAGCATTTAGTAGTATCACGGTTGTGGTTCTTAAAATACTTCCTAAGAATCTGGGAAGTGTCAACATGAAGTTTCATCCTCTCCTTTAGCTCACAGGTAATGGGGATTTTAACCCCACTTGTTTTGTCTACTCTTTTGCCTACTTGTGAAACGTTAGATTTAATTATAAGACACGGATATTTTGCAAAAGTCTCAGAGGGGTAGCCATGTTAGTCTGCATTTGCAAAAACAACGAGGAGTCTTGTGGCATCTTAAAGACTAAGGCTACATCTAAACTATACCCCTCTGTCGGCAGAGGGATGTAAATTAGACATTTCTAAAGTGCAAATGAAGCGGGGATTTACATTCATTTGCATAATCGCGTCATGGCACTATTTCGAATAAGCGCCATTTCGAAACGGAATCCGTGGTTTAGACGCGTTTTTTTGACAACGGGGCGCTTTTTCAAAAGATCCCGTACTCCTCAAAAAATGAAACAACACATGAAGTAGGTTAACTTTTTTTAAACAAAGCTTCTTGTCTGCACTACTGATAGTTGGTAAGTCACTAAATACAAAATAGGTATTCCTTGCTATACACTTTTTGATAGGATTATTGAGGGTTCAGGTCAGTGATTCCCGACTGCTGGTCTGTGGCCTGCTGCCAGGTGGCAAACCATGGGAGCTCTGGGGTCCGGGTTCCCCCTAGCTGCTCCTGCCGCAATCCAGGAACAGCTGTGCAGCTACCACATGGCCTGCTGAGATTTGGGGCCTCAAGGCCAAGTGGCCCGAAACAGGAGGCTGGCACTGGGGGGGAGGGGGTCTGGTGGTGGTGGGCTCTAAGGGGTAGTGGAATGGGGGACCTGAAGCCAGTTGTTGGCAGCGTCTCTGGGGGCTGGGGCTTTTGGCAGACCAGTAACATTTTATTTGCATATTCATTCATATACAGCCAGTCCCCGACTTACGAACGAGTTATGTTCCAAGCACTTGGTCGTAACTAGATCCGTTCGTAAGTCGGACCCCTTTCATTTAAATGAGACCACACTGTTCGTAAGCGCAGATTGCCGTTCGTAAATCAGGGCCACGCTTAATAGGAGGCTGGTCATAAGTGCGGCTGGTCATACATCGATGCGTTTGTAAGTCAGGGACTGGCTGTAATGAATATGCAAATACACAAATAAAATATTACTGGTCCATTAAAGATTTATGAATGTTGTCCTCTCCATAAAAAAGGTTGTGAACCACTGGTGTAGGTAACTGTAGCATGGGTTGCAAATCCTAACTCTGAAAGAAGGAGCTACTCCTGATTTGAAGCTTTTTTAACACAATTGTCGCACTCTGTGATGATCTGCTACTAAAAGAATTCTGTTCTGAAAAGGAAGAAAATACAGAAACTGATTTCAGCTGTGAGTTTTAGAAACTCAAACTGTAGATGGTTGTATTTTCAGATGTTCACAGTTCACATATTAATGTTCTATCCTTTTCAATTAACTTGATATTGTCTGCATGGGATCCTGGGTTTCTTGTGCTTCAATATCTGCTTGTTAGTAATTTATAGCATATAATCTTTGTTATGGAAATAAATAGAAATTACTAAAGATGTTTCAGAATCAGTGTAGTTGTTCCATTTGGACAACAGAAGAAGGAAGGAATGGAAATTTAAAACCATGCAACTGTCTACGTTTTGAAATGACGGAAGCTAAAAATGGACAAGCTGGTTCTGCTTTCTTTTGTTTTCTAACTATTGCAAAAAATAGGGCAGCATATCCTTCTTTACTTTGGTTCTTGTAATCTGTCTTTGTTTCATCGTTCTCAGACGAGCGTTCACAGGTTAGCTTTTAGAACACAAACAGAATAGCATTGGTTGAATGGGAAAGAATTCTCAGCAGGTAAAGGCCTGGGCCCAGATGAAAGTGTGTGCACAGAAGTACATTTGTGATTACCCAGGCAGTTACAGTGAGTATGCACACAAACCTATCTGTAACTTCAAAACAAAGAACAAAACTGAAAGCCTTTTCAGGCTTCCCCCTCTGAAGGAATCAAAGAGGTAGCCGTATTAGTCTGTAACTGGAAAAACTTAAAAAACAGCAAATAGTCTTGCAGCACCTTAGAGAGTAACAAAAATGTAGATGGTATCATGAGCTTTCATGACCACAACAAACTTCAGATGAATGGAGTGTTTTCACTCTGAAGGGAGTTGTTTTGGTCAGTACCTATCCTGTTTATAGCTCAGGTAGGGAGCTCTTAATCCTCCCTTTGTCTGCAGAGAAAGCTGCCTCAGGGAGGGAGAGAAGAAATGCCCCCTGATGCCCAGCTTCTCTCAGAAAGGATGGCTGGGATTCTAGACCCACTTGCACACCGTGCTTCATTGCCTTGGGAGGACAGTGGTGACTACCAGATCTCTTCATTATTGTTATTATAGAGTTGGAGTTAGCACCTTGAAATTGCTGTATGCTCCACAGGCACAAGGAAGTCAGGGTCCCATTCTGCCCTTTCTGTCTGTACTCTGATTTTCCACCCAAGCAAACCTTATGCTCTGTCTTGCCCTGACCTGCATGTTTAGTTTTGGGAGGAGCAGGTGAGAATTCTCATTGTTGCCACAGTCCCAGGGTAGGCCCTTCTGCGGTAGGCAACCACTTGTCTCTTGATGTGACAGTGCCTGAAATACTATTTCCGTTCCAACCACATCCCTTTTTGGGTGCTATGTGAAGGCAGAGATTTCTGGAGTCTTCCCCTTAGCTCAGTGCCCGGCGGTGTACGTTTGTATATAATGCTTAAAGTGACAGCGCAAGGAGATTGGGAGGAAGGGTTTCAATGGGCCTTTTGCTGCTGGATTGGGTCAGGGGGGAGGGGAAGTTGAGTGGGTTTTTGTGTCTCACTCCCAGACAAGATGAGAGTGAGCAATGGGTAGTTTGCTGGCCCCAGAAGATAATAGAGGCTGGTGAGAGTAGACCACCAGCCACGGCTCCTGACTTCTGATATGTCTGATAAGGGGAGGCACCCAGGCCCTTCTGGAGTCTGGCTGCATCTATGGAGCATAAACAGACAAAGGGAAAGTTGGTGCACGGACATCCTCACTTGTCCTCTTGGGAAAGTAGCTAGGGGACTTGCATTAAGCCTATTAAATGATTGTTTTAGAATATTGCCATGCACAAAATGTGGATATATTTTGTTAGTCTCAAAACAATAGGCTGAGGGGCTTCTTGAGAAACCTCAAACCCCAGGGAATTTACCCTTTGGCGCTGAGTAAGGGTCAATAGAAATTAGAACTCAGGATAGCTGACCAGACATGTAAATTGATATTTTAAAGCACAGAATATTATTCCAGTCTCGTTGCCTTAAGGAAGACCTGGATTTCATCTACTCTGTGTAGAACAGTGGTCACCAACCAGTAGATAGGGATCTACCAGTAGATCTTGGAGCCTCTGACAGGTCATCCTGACTGGTTTGGCCAGGAAGCTATCAAGCACTGGCACTTCAGTTGCCCTCCACCCACTGTGCTATTGCTCCTGCCCTCTGCCTTGAAGCTGCCCCCCGGGAATCTCCTGCTTGCTGTGCAGGGTGTGGGAAGGAGAAGAGGGGAAGCACTTATGTCAGGGTGTCCCCCCTTTTTCCCATTTCTGTACCCTATCTCCACACAGTGAAGGGGATGGAGGGAGCCTGGCAGTGCGAATCTGTCACACAGACACACACTCACATTCTGTGTCATTCTCACAAATACACACACTGCTATTTCTTTTGCTGTCTGCCCCTGCAGCCCCTGAGAGAGGCAGAGCACATGCTTTCCACATGCTGTCCTTGCCTGCAGACACCACTCCTGCAGCTCCCATTGATCAGTAGTGGGGAAGTGTAGTTGTGGGCTCAGTGCCTGTAGATGAGGGGCAGTACATGGAGCCATTTTTGTACATGCCATCTGCTTTCAGGAGTGGTGCTGGGCCAGGGCAGGAGTAAGCCTGCCTTAACCCAACTGCTCTACCACCTAGAAGCACAAGTTAAATGGTGCCCAGCCAGAACCTGATTCCTGAACCCCAATCCTCCACCCTGTTCTAAGTTGGGAGCCATTCCCACACTCCAAACTCTTTGGCCCAAGATCAGAACCTGCATCCCTATCCCAGCCTAGTGAAAGTGAGTGAGGATGGGGGAGGCAGAGGAATGGAGCGAGCAGGGTGAGGCCTCAGAGAAGGAGTGGGACAGGGGCAGAGCCTCAAAGAAGGGGCGGGAAGGAAGTGGGGCAAGAGTATTTGGGTTTAAGGTAGATCTTACGTTGCACTTGAATTGCGAAAGTGATCTCGTGGTTAAAAAGGTTGGAGACCACTAGTGTAGACTGCTTCATAAATGCATGCAAGGCGGTGCAGTTCACTGTTGGTGTGTGGGTGGGGGGGAGGGGGAAGAGACTGAAATCCTCCCTAAACATTTTCCTGCTACAAATAAATTAAGGGGCAAAGAAGGTCAAGAACCATGTGAGTCATGCTAGTTGGGAAGAATGTTTGGAATGTGAAATTTGGTGCAACAATTTGATGGTCAGCACATGTCTGAAACCCTGTACTGATCCACTAATTCAATATTATAGACTGTCTTGGAAAATAAGACTTGAGGAGGAAAAAGCACTCTGTTCAGTAGCTCAGCAATATTATGAGAGGTGGCTGTTACTTGCAATATAAGTATTGTTCTGTAATAAATTACTAGCTGTTAATTGACTATATACTGAACATTTTGTTCACTTCTGATCTTCTCCAGGCTGAAAAGAGAAAGAAAGATTTCTTGCTGCTTGGGAGGCACATCAGTCAAACTCCTGAATCATGTTGTTATCACACCATAAATTGACTCTCCTCTTGCCTCAGCCAAACTTTCTGCTTTTGTATTGATAAATGAATTGATCTGCAGGGTATGTCTTCTATGCCAGTTTTCCCTGTGAAGTGGCTCACATTTTCATATTTTTCTTTTGTAGCTCACTTAAGAAAATGACTTGCTGAGTGTTGTCCTCAATTTCACTTTTCTGTTAGTTTGTCCATAACTTTTTCTTCCCGTGTTCTAGGATGCGTTTTGCAGGGTTGTCAGTCTAGTTTGTGATTGGTGAGTCTAGGCTCAGTCTTAAGGAAAACTGTGTGGTGAAAAACTGCAGATGGTTTTAGTAAGTCTGAGAACAAATGGGATTCAATCTGTACTGAGCAGTTTGATTTATAGTTGTACCTTTCCATTTGTTGTAACAAACTCCTGTGTCTTTGTAACATGAAGACACTACAGGGTTTCATTCTTGGTACTTCTAACTTTCTCGGCAAGTATATCCTAGAAGTGCTACAATGGTGCAGCTGTAGTGTGTCTGATGAAGATGCTCTGTGCTGATGGAAGAGTGGCTAATTGCTCCACCTTTGCAAGAGACAGAAGTAATGTTGGCAGGAAACGCTCTCCCACTAAGGCTATGTCTACACTACACTGTTCTTCCGGAAAAAGTTACGCTAATTGCGAACAGCAATTTGTGTAGCTTTTTCTGCTTCTTTTTTTGGAAGAGGCTTTTCCAACATTTGGCCCATCTACACTGGGCCAAATGTTGGGAAAAAATGCTTTTTTGAAACATCCCTTCTTCCTCATTAAATGAGGTTTTTTGGAAAAGCAGACACATTCCCTGGACATGGCAGAGTTTTGCTGGGATACTTCTGGTATCCTAGAAAAACTATGTAGTGTAGACATAGCCTGATAGTGCTGGTGTGGACAGTGCTTAGGTCACTGTAACTTGGTTCACTCTGCAGTGGCTTTTCACTCCCTGGGTGACCTAAGTTAGATTGACATATGCCAGGTGTGGCCAACCTGAGCCTGAGAAGGAGCCACACTTTACCAATGTATATTGCCAAAAAGCTACAGTAATTTGTGAGTAGTCCCCATCAGGTGCCTCCTCTCCTGTCTCCAGTATCTTTCGCCTACCAGCATCCCCACTGATCAGTGCCTCCTCTTCCTTCCCCACTCCTCTTGCCCACTGCAATCAGCTGTTTCATGGCACTAAGGAGGCTCTCAGGAGGCTGTGGGGAAGTGAAGGGGCGAGGGTGCAATACGCTTGAAGGAGGAGGTGGAGCCAGGAGTTAAGCACTGGAAATATGGCACCTATAGCTGCAGCCCTGGAGTCGGCGCCTGAGCAAGGAGCCACATATTAACTTCAGAAGAGCCACAGGTTGGCCACCCCTGACTTAGGTGGTAGTGTACACTTGCCCTGTGAATGACAATACAGGCCTATCCAAAATAATAAAACCTCTATGCTGTGTGAGAAATAGATTGCAAAGACTGATGTTTCAAAATATGAAGAGAGGAAAAGAGTTTCCTTTTAAGAACTTAGGCAAGCATCCTACAAATGGCACCTTAAAAAAAGTCAGGGGAACTAAACCCATAAGCTTCCTTTTGCATTTGTTTACTGTAGCTCTATTCTGAGTACTTGTTGCTTTGTCAGTCCCAGGATATTAGACACACAAACTGGGTGCAGTAATATTTTATAGAACTAACTGTTGGTGAGAGAAACAAGCTTTTGAGCTGCACAGAGCCCTTAGACCAGGGGTCTCAAACTCCCAGCCCGCAGGCCATCCCCAGCTGGAGGAATTGCTCTATCCAACTTGGGAGTCCTGGTAGGCTATCTGTTACTGTTCCCCAAGCTCTGCTCCTTCCCACCAGCACGCTGCCCTCTCCTGCCGTGGCACTCCATCCCCCGAGGATGTGGCTTCGGGGATCATGGGGTGTGGGGCTGATGCAGTGAGGAAGCAGCAGCCCCTCTGCGTTCCCCACGGTGGCAGGAGCTACGGGGAGGCAGAGCAAATGTGTCCACTGATTGCATGCCGCTTCCCCACGACTTCTGCCACCGCTAGGAGCATGGGGGAAGGAGGAACCACTGCTGTTGGGATGCGTCAGGCCTCACTGGCGATCCCCAGAGCCGCATCCTCAGAGGACAGGATGACATGGGGGGAGAGGGTGAGGTGATAGTGGGAGGGAGTAGGGATTGGTGGAATGGTAATGGGGACAGCCCACCGGGATTCACACATTGGATTGTGCAATTGCTCCTGCTGGGATGGTCTGTGGGCTGGGAGTTTAAGACATATTTGAGCCTCAGACTATGAGTTAACTATTTGTCCCACAAAACCTATTTTAACTTGCTGTCAGCTGTGATGTCTGGAGTTCCTTTCACATCCTTGAAGAAGAGCTCAGTATGGTATCAAACTTGTCTTTCTCATTGTCCGAAGTTGGTCCAATAAAAGATATCACTGTAGTTCACTTACTTTGTGTGTCTAGTATGGCTCTAGTTCAGTGGTGAGCAACCCATGGGTTGCGACCCCCATGTGGGGGCCCCGGATGTCTTCCTGGGGGGTTGCTGTGCTGCGCGGCCGCCAATGGCCGGGCCCAGCCGCTGGCTGCCTGGATCTAAGTGCCACGTGGCCACCAATGGCCAGGCCCAGCCGTGGGGCGCGGCTGAAAAAAGGTTGTACACTGCTGCTCTAATTGAAGCAAACTGGTCTCCATTAAAAATTTAGCCTAATGCCATTTGTATCGGTTCCTGCTGTAGATTCTGGTCCCAATCCTGCCCCCACCAGCTGAAATAGGTGCGAGTTCTATGGATGTAGCAAGCTTTACTCTTCTGTTTTGGACTGGAAAGAGTCTTGTCTTTTTATAAAGGGAATCTTTCTTTTCCTTTCACTCTTTGGGTATCCATTACGAATTGTAATCTCATTGGTTAAGTTTCTTTACTTGGTCTAAATAGTCATCTCGCTATCTGGTGCACACGGTTGACTACAGAGCACACACAGGTCTTGGCTAAGTTGCTGGCACTGGTGCTAACACCTAACTGGTGTGACACCTAACCTTCCCTACTCTTTTTATAGATATGTATTAACCTAAAGGTTAGTAACAATTAACTCTGCTCCTGTCTAAATACAACTTTTCTCTCATCCGTTGCTCTTGTCATGGATTTACAGGATACTCATAGCAATATGGATTCTCCTTGATGGTGGTCAGAATTTGGCACTAGTGGAGTGTGGATTTGATTACCACTCAACTGCTTGTTTTGGTGCATTTGCCTGGGGTGCTGTTGGGATGTTGGTTATCTTACTATACATTTTAGAAACGCGTGTCTGACAGATGGGAGGTGATTTAACCTTTTTGTGTGGTATTTGGTGAGACCAGTAAAGAAATACTGTGTGCATGGTGCTTAAAAATAGTGCAGAAAAATTGTAGAATATTAAAAAAAGAGCCTCCAAAATGATTCAAGGATTAGAGAAAATGCTTTAGAGGGGGCGTGTGTGAAAAGAGTACAAGCTGTTTAGTTTCTCAAACAGTAGACTATGAGACGACTGATGACTGCACAAATATGACCAAAGGGAGAAAATTCTGGTTACTAAATGGCTCTTTAATCTAGAGGAGAAGGACAACATGAGTGACTAGCTTGAACTGAAGCCAGGGAAATTTGTAAGGTTTTTTTTTTTTTTTTTTTTTTAACAGTGAGGGTGATAAACCCAAACTATCAGGGAAGTGTTGGATTCTTTGTCTCTCAATGACTTCAGATAAAGACTGGATGCCTTTCTGGATGTGATACGTTAGCCAAATGCTGGTTATTGGATTCCATAGAACAGTAAAGACCTACAATATATACAGGTGGCCAGACTAAATGATCTGAAGGTCCCTTCTGGCCTTAAATTCTATCAATCTATAGGGATAATTTACTGGATAGTGTGTGTGCAGGCGTATAAGTGAGAGGAAGAAGCAAACAGGTGGCAACTAGGCCTTTAATCAGCAAAGCACTTAAGCATCTGCTTGGAAAAAACTGTTTCTTGTTCATGTTATTTCCTGGCTCCGTAAGTTTAAGAAAGACTCATCAACTGATAATGTAGGAATGCTTCAGAGAGGTAGCCGAGTTAGTCTGTAACTGGAAAAACTTAAAAATCAACAAATAGTCTAGCAGCACCTTAAAGACTAATAAAACATAGATGGTATCATGGGCTTGCGTGGGTTTCAACCCACTTCTTCAAATGTAGGCGTATGGATGACTTGCTCAGGAAAGAAACTTAACCAGCACTTTGAAAATGCAGACTATGCAGATGGACTTTTAAATATTTCCTGTTGCTCTTTAAAAGAGATTATTGTAAGTAGTCATGACATGATATGTAGTCAAGTCTATGTGTTAGGGCTGACATTGGAATGACTAATGCTAGGTCAACAACTCATTACTTTTATTTTTATTGTGTACACATCTCAGTGTTCACTGTAATTATCTGCACAAATCCCACATCTGTGAATGGGAAAAACCTCCCTCAAAATAAAACCACTCTTGGTAGAATGGTACCTATAAAAATTGTGTATGGGTCAATACAGCAGCATTTATCTGCTGTGTTTCCTCAAATGCTGTGGGAATTGCGGTAATTATTGTACAATAAAACCTGCTCGTGTTGATAGTACCTTACAGCCCCAATTCCACAATCTTGTTGTTCAGTAAAACTAATGTACTATATGTACCTGTGAGCATGTATGAGTAATACATGCCACGTGTAATATTCTGAATCATCAGACTTAAACTGGAAATTTTAACAGATTTCTGATTTGTAGAAAAGTTGACATTATCTGCTTAAATGTTGGAAGAGAGAAAAAAATGTAAACATTTTATAACTTTTTCAGAGTGTATACAATCAATCACTTTCACTGTCTAGAGTTGATTTTATCAGCGCAAGGAACCTAGCAGAATTTTTAAAAAACGAGGTGGGGAGTGGGGGATTAGATGCATAGGAACAAAAATAGTATCTGCTGTATGGTAGCAGGCATTAAAAAAATACCAGGGCTATTGTACTCCAGTTTCAGATCATAAACTGACCACAATAAGTTCGGAAAACATTGTGTGAAAATTTTTTATCAGCACCGTTTATAGGAATTATCATAGAATCTTAGGGCTGGAAGAGACCTCGGGAGGTCATTGAGTCCAGCCCCCTGCCCAAAGCAGAACCAATCCCAACTAAATCATCCCAGCCAGGGCATTGTCAAGCTGGGACTTAAAAACCTTGAGGGATGGAGATTCCACCACCTCCCTAGGTTAAACCATTCCGGTACTTCCCCACCCTCCTAGTGAAATAGTTTTTCCTAATATCCACCTAGACCTCCCCCACTGTAATTTGAGACCATTGCTCCTTGTTCCGCCATCTGTCACTACTGAGAACAACTTCTCTCCATTGTCTTTGGAACATCCGTACAGGAAGCTGAAGGCTGCTATCAAATCCCCCCCTTACTCTTCTCTTCTGCAGACTAAATAAGCCCAAATCCCTCAGCCTCTTCTCGTAGGTCATGTGCTCCAGCCCCCTAATCATTTTGGTTGCCCTCCACTGGACCTTCTCCAATGCGTCCACACCCTTTCTATAGTGGGGGGCCCAGAACTGGACATAATACTCCGGATGTGGCCTCACCAGAGCCGAATAAAGGGGAATAATCACTTCTCTAGATCTGCTGGAAATGCTCCTCTTAATGCACCCTAATATGCCATTAGCCTTCTTGGCTACAAGGGCACACAGTTGACTTATATCCAGCCTCTCATCCACTGCTATCCGCAGGTCCTTTTCTGCTGATCTGCTACTTAGCCAGTTGGTCCCCAGCCTGTAACAGTGCTTGGGATACTTCTGTCCCAAGTGCGGGACTCTGCACTTGTCCTTGTTGAACCTCATTAGATTTCTTTTGACCCAATCCTCCAATTTGTCTATATCACACCTTCCAATGAGAAATTCAGTATAAACTAATGTTGAAGTGATTGCCTCTCTTCTAACAAATGCACTTTCTCTTGTGTTGAGAAAAATCTGGTTTAGTATTTCAAAATATTGGGCCTGATAAATTGTCATTCTTTGACAATACCTAAGGAGGTACGAGACTCAGTGCTAATTATTCGTATCAGTTTATTTTAAAAACTAGTTGTGCTATCATTAATGATTTGGTAGTTCAAGAAGTAAATATGCATTTACAAATTTATTTTGCTATAAGGCATTAGGGCATAAACTTTTGTGAGATAAAACTCACTTCTTCCGATGCTGAAGAGAAAAATGTAATTTGTTTTTTTCCTAAGGATGACTTCATTTCATTTGCAAAGTGTATATAAACATTGTTTATTATATTGATAGGATTAACTTTTTTATTATTCAGCAACAATCTTGGTGCAATATATTCTGTTTTTCTACCTGGTCACTTGCTTTATAAGTAATCTAGACTTGCAAAACATTTTGGGCAAACACTCAACATGTTTGTTAATTGGAGTTCTATACTTGCTATAATTTTTGGATTGGGCCTTCTGCCTTACCTAAGGCTAATGTCTGGAAAATGCTCTTATTAATTTTCCAGTAGAGTTACGAGGTGGCTTCAGAAATAAATACCAGGCACACCTGATCTCAGATGGGGGGTGGTAGGGACTGGCTGAGAGGAGGGACGGGTAGGGGGAGGGAGGACTAGCTGGTGGGAAGCAGTGCTGGTTGGGAGGGGGTCGGGGGGAGTAGGGCTGGGCGGGGAGATGGGGGGGAGGGAACCGGCCGGTGGGAAGCAGGGCTGGCCAGGGTTTGGGGAGAGTGGGGCTTGCTGGAGGAGATCGGGGGGGAACTGGCCAGCGAGAAGCAGGGCTGGCCGGGAGGAGGGTCTGTGGGAGCGGGGTTGGCCTGGGGAGATGGGGGCGGGGAACTGGCCTGCGGGAAGCAGAGCTGGCTGGGAGGAGGTCTGCGGGAGCGGGGTTGGCCTGGGGAGATGGGGGGGAACTGGCCTGCGGGAAGCAGGGCTGGCTGGGAGGAGGTCTGCGGGAGCGGGGTTGGCCAGGGGAGATTGGGGCAGGGGGGAACCGGCCGGGGGGAAGCGGGGCTGGCCGGGAGAGGGACGGGGGGAGTGGGGCAGGCGGGGGAGGAAGCGAGGGGAGAGAATCGGCTGGACACCTGGCAACCCTATTTTCCAGTGGGTAATGTTCTAGAATTTGGTTATATTGGTATAATTTGGTGTGCTTCTCCTTTAAAAAACAACAACAACAACAACAACAAAAGCCCTACCAACATCTCCAGTTGCAATTAAGAATATGAAAGGTTAAGTGGTAAGCATCACCCTTAACGGGGACAGGATGCATTGTAGGCAAGGGCTGCTCTGGCTAGACTGAAGCAGCCCTTGCCTCTGTTGGGGGGTGCTACTCGAGCCCGTGGGCAGGCAGCCTCCTGGCGCTCCTCCCCTTAATCAGTTAACCCAGGGGTTCTCAAACTTTGTGATACCATGACCCCCTAAAATGCTAAATGAATTTGTGTGATTTCCTCCCACCCTCACTGCCCTGGGTCACTTCTTCCCCCCCTTCTCACCAGACTCCTTGCCCTCCTGGGGTTCCTTCAAGGCATTTGTGTCCTTAACTCCCTTCCCCCCTGCAGGCTCCTTCCCCCTATCTCTTTCTCCTCTGTGCCTCTTTTCCATTCCCTTTGGTTCCTTCTCTCTCTCCTCTCCTCCGTCCTCCACTCCTCTCCCATGTCTTCTCTGCCTCCTCCTCTGACCACCACGTGCCCTTATTTACCTCTGGGTCCTCTGCCCCGACCCAATTCCCCAGCCCGCTGCCTGAGGGACCCCGCCCTCTCCCAGCTGGGGAAGCATTTAGTTGCCCGGCAACCATGCCCAGGCCAGCCCCTCACCTGTCTGCTCCTGCTCAGGCCTCACTCTCCCACCGCCTTGCCTCCTGCTGCAGCTGAGCTGGAGTCCCGTGGCCCCGGCCATGCTGCATGGCTTGCCGGCAGCTGCCTTCCACTGCTCTGCTGCTCTTCACGGCCCGGGAGAGATGGGTCACAAGGGAAAAACTGAATCCAGCTGCGACCCCCCTCAAAATTGCTCACGACCTCCCCCCCGGGGGTTGGGACCCACAGTTTGAGAAACACTGAGTTAATCGGTTAAACATCATGTTTAACTGGTTAACCAATTAAACAGGATTTTACATCCCTAGCTGCACTGTGTCCACTGTGTCTGTATATACTTAAACAGTTTACTTGAAAGTAAGCCATTTAAATTGGCTTTCTAGCAAGTTTTCAGGCCATTCCTTTTCAGAGAAAAACCAAGATTAGAATACCATGGTGATGATAATCTACTAGTAAGGAAGCTGCAATTATTTAATCAAGTCCTACTAAAACATTTTTTAAATCCTGTTTTTCACACTTTGCTGACTCTTTTTTTAAAAAGTCTCCCCTGTCATTGAATGAACTATATTCAAGCAGCCATTTGAAAATTATCAGTCATTACTAGTTAACTGTGTAACTTATCCCTTAATGTTCATTGTTATTTTAACATGGCTGTTGCCATAGAAATAGTATAAATTAGATTGGAAAGATTTAGTAGCTACAGTTCTTTGGTTTCTTTTTTTAACAGATTGGTGCTTTAAATATAAGGGCAGTAGGTTTTGGTTTTGACAACTGTACTTTATTTTTCTATTTGATACTTGTTTCATATATTTAAGGAGGTAAATTTAAAGAAAATGTAAATTAAGTTTTTTATTGTTTCAAAATCAATAGAATATGAAAAAGATACTGCGAATAAAAATGAAATAGTATGTATTAGTCCATATTGTAATGTCAGTTTTAAGCTGAAATTTCCAATGATTTAGTGGTGGGTTTTCCCTAAAACTGATAATCTAGTATGGCCTGTTCCTTTTTAACAAGAATAAGCATCTTCCATCTGAGCAAACTATTACATGTTCAAAGCTCAGATGAATTTTGGCTGAGTAGGAGTACAGGATTGGGCCCTTCATTTTTTATTAGCAAGAATCAAAATCAGTCTGTAGCCCTGATTCGGAACATTTTAAAGTATTGGTTGAACCTCTCTAGTCTGACACCCTGGGGACCTGACCAGTGCCAAACCAAATAATTTGCTAGCCCATGGGAGGTCAGTATTGTCTAGCAGCATTACCAGCACTCACACTACTTACTGGGCTCTTAGAAGATACTTAGGGGTAAATTAGAGCTAAATAACAGCACAGAACACTGAGCGCCAGGTCTGGTGGCTATAAACAAACTTTATGAGACCATGAGAAACTTGGCCACACCCATGATAAGTGGACATCCAGCTAACTAAAATCATGCCAGACCATGATGTTACCAGAGTGTGCTGGACTAGAGAGATTCAACCTGTACTAACTTCAAAAGACCGGGTGGTGCCACTCTTCCTCCAGGAGCAGTTAAATCAATTTCAGTGGGATTGCTAGCGGACTAAGATATCACTTAGTGAGTAAGGGTGGCAAAGTCTAGTCCAAGCGATTGTATGTTTTACTCATTTGTGGTCTTTCTACCATTTAAGTGCAGGTACTGTGATTTATGCACACATCTTTAAATACATGTTATGCAGACTTATGAAAGAACTGTACAATGGAGCAATTATCTTCAGAGAAATCATGAAAGTGTGTTTGGAAAAACATGGAACAATTTTGTTAGTTTTGGGCGGGGAATAATATTTTGGGGTACAACGGAAAACTCAGTGTTGTTTTATCTTTAAACCGACAGTTTTTAGTATGACAAGTACATGATTCTGTTATATCCTTTTATAACTGAATATCAAAGTCAAACCTGTTAGCCCATCAAAATAGTAAATATGCATGAAGAGAAGTTCACTGCACTGCTCAATTTATTCTGCCTGTTTCAATCTCAGAAGAGTTCTGCATGTTAATATGTACAGTCAGTTTCAAGATTAAGTTGGAATTAATCTTGTATTAGAGATGGGGGAGGGGAACAAACTTTTACATAGTGTTGGTCACATCTGTTGCCATTTTTTGATTGCTTGAACCATCTCACCGTATCATTCTCAATTACTTAACATGCCTATGGTAACAACAGCCATTGCTCATGTGGGAATATAACAATAGAAAGGTATTTAATTTATTTTTGGCTGGTTTTAAGTGTTTCAGCTGCTATAAAAAGGTAGCATCAAATCCCCAACTTTAGCAAGTGCTCCAGGGGTCAGTATTTGAGAACCACTGCATTAGAGTTTAAATGGCATGTTAAACAGAAAGTTATAAATGTTGAGGGACTGTTGTGCTTAATTCCCATGGCCCAGTGAAAGGTTATTTACAGAGAGGTTCAAGAATATAGTTTTCTGAGACAAAAATGCATCCAATTAACTGAAGTTTAACTTGCTGTCTCTTCACAGAGTTTATCCCGTGAAAAACACTCCAAAGGAATTGCTGACAGTTTGTGGAAAGAAGTTACAGTGACTGTGGCAAAAGAAAAGCTGAACAGCAGCAGCACAAGTATCAATCAATCTAGAAAAAAAACTTGCATGCAGCCTTTGAAGAATAGGAGGTGGCTCTGGGGAGGAGGGCTCTTCCCTATTATATATATTGAGAGCTGAACTTTATGCTCATGAGCAAAAGCACAAGGCAAGCACGCAGAATGTGAATCACTCCGTGTGGTCCAGCAAATCAGAACCAAAGCCTACTTAAGAAGACAAAAGTGCTCTTCAAAGAAGGCTAGTTCTGTCTTTGCTTTCTTCTTATTACTGGGAGCTGAGAAATAAAAGCCAAAGTGGAATAAAATGCCAGCTAAAGGCAAATACTTCTTTAATGAAAACGAAGACTGCAAGATAACAGACCCACTTTATGAGAAGTACCGCTACACAAGCCAGCAGCATCCGCTTCTTCTCCTGCTACTCTTCATTGCAATTACTTTCTGTATTGCGCTAATTGTAATATTCTTTGTCGATTCTGTGAGTATAACTAGGGTTCTCGGTTTGCACTGTACATTGTGTGAGGTAGGGAACAACTTGTATCAAAGGTCCCAGAAACTCACTAGATAAATGTGTCATTGGGCTAGAATGGTGTAACCTTACTTCAGGTTAGTGGTAAAAGTATGTGTATGTGTGTGATGTGATGTGATGTGATGTCATGTCATGTCATTGGGCTAGAATGGTGTAACCCGTATTTCAGGTTAGTGGTAAAAGTGTGTGTGTGACAGACAGACAGGCAGAGACTTCTTAACAGTTTATATTCCAAGGTATATTAGAGTCATGCTCAGGATGGATTGATTTAAATCAAGGCAATTTAAATAATTGCTTTAAATCACGATTTAAATCACCAACAAAAATTGATTTTAAATCAAGTTTTCCACTCACACTTCATGTATTTCTTCAAACAGTGGTGCAAATCTGATCACTAAAACATGTTAATTTACATCTTAGCACAGCATTTTACAACATCTAAGATGATATACTTTGTGTAATTTTTTTTAGATAACTTGATTTTTAATTATTTAGGAAATAGCACATCATACTCATTAATTGTGTCAAGCTGCAGATGCTGCAGCAGTACATTAAGAATGGTAAGAACTAAAGCGGGCGCACACACACAGTAGCACTTATTTTATTAAACTAAATCTTAAGTGTTACATAAATGTTTCACATTTGCAATTGAAGCAGCTCTCCTGGGTTGCCAGCTGATGGCTGTCCTTAATCTTCTTTAAAATTTTCGTATTTTATTAACTCTAACAGACAAGTCCTCAAAACACTAAGTGTACAGTGTCCTTAAAACTTCTAAAACTAGCTCTCCTCTTCCCCACTCCCATTATCATTTTGATGCAGATCAGATTTTGAGTTACCACCAAAAGCAAAGTCTGACTGTGCTTAGAATGCACTTAATTTTGAAGTAAGCCCCATTGGAAACAAGTATAGGATGGTGTTCCTTTGGGAAAGCTGAGTTATGCTGAAGTAAAATAGGGGATAGACTTATGGCACTTATTATGTGATATAAAATAAGAAAATGACAGTGGCAACTCCAGATTTCTCTTACTACAGCTTTCTGTACTGTATACTTGGGTGATAGATTCCCAACCTAGTTAACTAATTAAACAAGCCATAAAGATTAGCTAAACTTTTTTTCCTAGCTACATCCAGCATAATGAACAGCTTAGGAATTTACATGTCAAATCACACTTACCCTAAATGGCATATAGAGTGTCTTGAAGAATGGCGCATTGCAAAGTTGATGCACTTTTTTCTTCAGACACATCCACATCTTTCTTCCTCCACTTCATTTTCTCCTAATAAGCAGTTTTCCTTATGATGATTCATTCTTGCAGCTAGTCCCTGCATCCTCCTCTTGCTCTGCTTACACTTGACACATTTTCCTTTTTTATCCACGGAATGAATTTTTTCAAAATATTCCCAGATAGGGTCTCTCTTACACCCAGGAGCCTTGACTGTTTCTATGGGAGGAGTGTAGGGGGATATAGGAAACTGTGTGTAGAAACCTATAAGCCTTGGCTTGTCAGTTGATTTTGTTGACTACAGGCACTCTCCCCTCTCCCTTGCTGCCTCTGTATCAGCAAGATCCAGATCTCCCTGCTGCTCTCTTCCCTGTGCTGTTGCCTCAGATAGAGAGGCAGCAAAGCTGAGAGTGAAGTGGGGCAGGCTGGAGCCCATACAAGCAGGAAGTCTCGCCCCCGGGGACTATCAAATAGTTGTGTGTATGCTAAGATTTCATGTAGTTACATGAGTATTCACTTGCATGCTCTCTAACATCCCTAGTGTGTATGCTGAATAATGTCTTCCCTTTTTCTTTCTTGTCCACTCTACTGTTCCTTTCTAGGCTGCCTCCATCCTTTCCTACATACTGTCTCTGTGTCTCTTTAGACAATGTTTTATCTAGCTCTTCTGCCATTCTTGACCCAGGGTCACCACAACATAAGCACAGAACAAAACCAATCCTATCTAGCCAGTGCCTGTCTTTGTACATGTTAGTTGGCTGAGAAACAGAAATTGAAGACTCAAAACTTTCAAAAAGCAAGAGCTGGTAACTAGTCTGGACAAATGAGAGCCATTAATTCATTTTTATGAGACCGTAAGTGTAGGCATAGCATGTTTGTGATGAGATTCAGGGGCAGATATAAGGCAGGACGAGTGGGGCGGCCGCCCTGGGCCCCGCGCTTCAAGAAGCCCCGTGCATGCGCCAAAGGGGGGCCCCACGAAATTGTGCTGCCCTGGGCCCTGCAAAATGGTCATCTGCCCCCAATGAGTTTTTATTATAACTGTTATTTTAAAATGTAGCTGTTTTTTTTAAATGAGAAATTTAGTATTTTATTGATTTAAAAAAAAATAAAAAAATCTGATTTAAATTAAAAAATCAGGGGTTTTTTTATTTGAAAAAATGTATTGATTTTTATCTTCTCTGATCATGCCAATAAATACATATGCTAAGGAAAAAAGGTGAAACAAAGTGGAAAAAAAACTTGAGAGGGAGGATATTGTAACTTTAGATTCAAGAATATGAGTGTTTTGAGAAATACAGCAAACTAAAATGTGAAGTAACAAATGGTTTCCTTGCTTAAGAAGTCTTGTGATTGATTTTTAGAGTTTGAAAAAAAATGTTATGGAAACTCTTTTGGGATGTAATCAGGGTAAAATTGTTAATTTTAGCTGGATATGGTTCACTTTTCTATGTGACAGATGCAAGTTTAGGAACAGTTTATGGTGGGTAGGAAAAATATATTGCACCAAATCTATATGTGAACTGGCTACCAGGATCACTTGCTGGCTAATTAAGGAAATACAAAAATTAGGGTTTGGATGGAGTGTCTTTTTTTTCATAAATAGAACCAAAGAGACAAATTTATGGGTTGTGTAAAGGAAAAGAAGCTAAATGTAAAGATGGTGATAAAAGGGCTGGTAAATCTCCCTGTCAGTTTTTAACAGTCTTCCGCAAGTGCAAGTTGAATCAGTTCTTTGGAACTGAGGACTAGAGCCCTGTGCAGATACACAGATATCCATGGCTCATTTTTGCTTATACAGACGCAGGTACAAAATTTTGTATTTGCAGGGCTCTTTGAGGACCTAGACAGTGTACCCATGATGTGTAGTACTTCTAGAGCATGGGTTCCCAAACTGGGGGCCGTGAAGAAATTCCGGGGGGGGGGGGGGTGAGGCGACCTAACTCCCCCTCCGCAGTAATTCTCCACCCCTCCCCCCCCCCAAGTTTTGCTGCTATTTTTGTTTTTCAGCCCTGGTCAGTTCCTTATTTTTTTTTTTTTTGGGCTCAAGTTTTGCAGCTCCTGGGAGAGGGGGGCGTGAGGGTTTCTCAAAAATCAAAAAGGGGACGTGATGCCGAAAAGTTTGGGAACCACTGTTCTAGAGGGAAGTTCATCCTGAAGTTTGCTACTCACGCTCTCCCTCCCTTGTTCTTATTAACTTTCTTTACTTTTAACATAATTTAATAGAAAAGCTCTGTTCTGCAAGTATTAGATATTCACCAATATTAGCAGGTGAAACTGTAGCAATAAGTTGGAGTAATACTTTTTGTTTACATAGGGATTTTCCTTTTCCTAAGATTCTGAAAACATGCATAGTTCCACATATAACATGACAAAAAGTACGTCTGAATAGACATTGCTGTAGGAATAGCTTGTAATATGATGACATCGTAGCTGCATGGCTGACATTAGACACACAAGTAGGTTTTGCATTTATTAAAAGGAAAGTTCAGTACTTACATGACACTTTTGTTTTGCTTTCAACAGAAATATCGACATCTTGGCTTCATTATTGTAGTATGTACTGCTCTTGTAATATTTGCAGTCATATACTTGCTTGTATGCATTGAATCCTTATTTCGGAGATGGCTGAAATTATTTGGGATTTTGATTTGGATCTGCTTCCTGACCATAGGATGTGTGTCAGTTTTTGAAAACGGAAATGTTCATTTATTCTATGCGTGGGAACAGGTATGTATTTCCAGTTTGATGCACTGACATTTACCAGTGGTAGTCAATATAAATTTGTACTTAAAATTGTAATTGTATACCATGAGTTTTAGGTTTACTTCTTCACCAATCCAGTTATATTGATTGGATTACAGAATAATACTTTTCATTAAGTTTGTCCCTGATTTTGAGAAGACTTATGCATATAAACTACTTAAAGTTCAGCATCTTCACATTGATGTCACTTGGGCTACTCACACAGTGTGTAAAATTAAGCATGTGTAGAAGTCTTTGTAAGCTCTTGGCCTTATGCTTTTAAATTAAATTAAACAAATAAATAGGTATTGCTTGTCAGGGGTGTATCTTAAAAGTAAATTATTTCTCTAATAATTCTCAGTGGTTTGACAGAGTGCTGATTAGGCTCTTGATTATATAGTGGTATGCAAATAATTTTTAAAAATATCCTATAGCTGTATGTGCCTAGTGAAAGTGTTTTCAGATCAAGTAGAAAGAGGAAAGTAAACACATTCTGGCATTGCTGGGTGTCGTTGGCATTAATTATGTTGTATCTCTGACCAGAAGACAGACAATTTTCTGAAGCCAAAAAATTATAATCTGTAGGAAACTCCTTCCAAGATCTGATAACATAAGCAGAAGAGTTTTGAAGAGAGAAACCACTTTTTATCTAATTTATACTGATCCTTCCCATTCCATCCATCCTTTTTTGAATAATGAAAATTAGAAATAATCTCCCAGACAATCAGAATCTGTTTTCTACTTTGACTGCAGTCCAGCACAGTGATATGTTTACTGCAGACTTCAGCTACTGTAGCTATATCTTTGCTAAAGATAGCAGCATGTATAATATGAAGCGATAGAGCCTTCGGTTTATTGCATAAATTCACACTGGTGAGGTTGGTTTTCAAAATAATTCTAATTAATAATTTGAATACAAAATTTGTGGAAAAATGATATTTGTTGTTTTGGTGATGGTTTGTTTGTTTGTTTTGGTGTTTTGTTTTTTATTTTTGTTTTTGTTTTTTGCTCCTATAACTAAACAAAGGGCCTGACTTTGCTTCTTTAATTGCTGAAACACTTAATGTGGGCTGATATCTTTGACTTTTTTTTTTAAATGTGAAGATCATATTATAGGAGGTCAGATGGAACAGCAATTTTCTGCCTTTAACATTCTCATGTGTCTTTATTTAGTATCTTTGATCATAAGTGAAGTGTGTGTGTTTCCTTATTTAGTCTTCATTTCTCCATGTTACAAAACCTTTACACAGTATTTAGAATCTACCATGAGTGAGAATCTCCCCAAGAGAGGCTACTGTCTGGAACAGTAGTCAAGTTGGGGTTGAAATGAAATGGCAAAGCTGAGTGGGCAGTCTTGCAATATGTCTGTCACAGAACTACATGCAAGCATTGAGTCCCTTTGTATGGGAGGCTACAACAGAAATCCATAAATATTAGGGCAGTCAATGGACCTGCATTAATGCCTGTGATTAACGCAGTCTAGGATTAATGCGTTAATTTTTTTAGTGCGCTAATTGCAGGCATTAATGCTGCGCTGCCCCTTTGAAGTGCTGCTGCGGCACTTCAAAAGGGCAATGCAACGCAAAGCCCAGGATCAGCCTTGCACTGTCCCTTGGGAACACTGCCTCTGCTGCCCCTGGGTTCTGCTGCCGTGCAGGGCCTGGATCAGCTGGGCAGTCCCCGGCTGACCCCGGGCTCCTAATGTGCTGCCTTTTTGAGGTGCCGGGGCGGGATTTCCAAGGGGCAGTAGAACATGGAGCCCGGGATCAGCTGGGCACTCCAGCTGTTCCTGGGCTCCGTGTTGTGCTGCCCCTTTCATGTGCCACCACGGCATTTCAAACGGCAGCGCTGCATGGAGCCCGGGGTCAGCTGGGGACTCTAGCTGATCCCGGGCTCCATGCAACGCTGCCCCATTGAAAGGGGAGGTGCACATGATTAATCACGCGATTAATGACGATTAAATTTTTTAATTGTTTGACAGCCCTAATCAATATGTATTTAATGACACTCTAATAGCACTTTATGAGCTATGGTTTAGCAGGCCAAGGTACATTTTGTAAATTCGTTAACTATGCCTTCAAGTGTATGTTTATGTGCAGTAGTGATTACTCTGTTGAATCAACTCCATGAAGGATTGTTTGATTTTAGAGTCAATAAAATATTAAGCAAATAAACATTTTCACAAGGTGTTGGTTCTAAGATTATAATAAGAACTTAAAGCAGTTGGGTAGTTTGAAATGAAAGGCAGTAGCTTCATTCTTGCTTTATATTATTGTTGGTACATAATTCAGGTGTAGGTTATGTCCTAGCTTGTCTGTGGTTATAAGGTCTACAGCAGTGGTCTCCAACCTTTTTAAGCACAAGATCCCTTCTTTGAATTCAAGTCAATCCAGGATCTTCCTCAAACTCAAATACTCTTGCCCCGTCTCCTCCCTGTGGTTCCACCTTCCTCACTCTGTGGTAATGGGGCTTGGGGGACACCCTGACATCAGCTCCCACCTCTTTTGCCTTCCCCACCCTACACAGAAAGCAGGAGGCTCCAGAGAGGCAGCTCCAAGGCAGAGAGCAGTAACAACATGGCAGTGTGGGTAGGGGCAGTTGAAGTGCCGGTACTTGATTACTTCCCAGCCAAACCACTCAGGATCACCTGTCAGAGGCTCCAGGATCTACCAGTAGTTGGTGACCACTGGTCTACAATAGGGATTTAAGGGAGTAGTTGACTAGTCGACTACTTGATAAGTCTAGGCTTAGTGGGTGGTTGAGTTGACTACTCGCATTCCCTCTCCCCCTTGCTGCCTCTATATCAGAGAGCATGGGCTGGGGAGGCGGAAGCAGAAGCCGGTTCCTCCAGCACAGTCCCCAGAGTGCTGTCTCCCTCTCCCCGCCTCTGATAGAGGCAGCAGTGGGTGGCAGGGGGAGGAGGGAGCAGGGGAGGCTGCTCTAGCAGCAGCCCTTGTCCACGGAGATCCCAGGGAGAAGTTAGGACCCCACCTCCCATGGATAGGGGCTGCTGTTGCGAAGCAGCCCCTGTCCGCGTCCAGCTACCGTGGGCAGGAGCTGCTTGGCAGCAGCAGCCCCCATCCGCAGGGGATCCCAATTCCCCACTGATGATCTCCGTGGGCAGGGGCTGCTGCCAGCTGGGCAGGCAGCTGGCTCAGTCCTGTGCTGGGACCAAACTCCACTGTGGCTGTGCAATTTAAAAGGCAGTTGGGACTGAACCGGCTGTCTATTGACTAATCGAGGTGTCGATAAAAATTTTATCAACTACTCAATTATTAAAATAACCTCATTTGAACATCCCTAGTCTACAGTATATCTGCTGTTTTACCAAAGAAGGAGACAAATTAATCATCAAATGTCCTCTTTAAGCAACTGACTTGTCTACATGTATATAATAACTTTATCCAGTGTCCTCAATGCTTTTATGAACACTGATCTCCCGATGACTGTAATTGTTCCATTGAAATGTCAGTATTAGAGTGTGCAGCATGAAGAAAAGTCAAAAAGCTGATATTTCCCCCCTGGCTTTGTGGTGATTTTTGTCTGGCACCTAAAAATAACAGGTTTTTCCTTTTTTCTTTTTAAAGGTACCATTCTTTCTGTTCATCATCTTCACAGTTTATACTATGTTACCCTTTGGGATGAGAGATGCAGCCATCATCAGTGTCCTTTCTGCAGTGTTGCACATTGTAGCCCTAAGCATTGCAGTGACTGTATATTCGGAAACAAATCAATATCTCATATTTCAGGTAAGGAAGTGCTATTTGTTAGAATAGTCTAATTTCTTAGGCATTTGCATTAGAAATGGGCACAAACTGCAAAGTTAAGATATGAATGCAAGCTTCAGGGCTATGAAAAAATTCATACACCCAAGAGACACAGGTATCCTGACTTAACCCCCAGTGTAGACAGTGCTAGGTTGACAGAAGAATTCTTCCATTTCCTAACTACCACCTCCTAAGGGAGGTGGATTAAGTAGGTCAACATTAAGAATAGAGTTTTAAAAATTAGGGATGCAAGCAACTAGTTGGCTACCCGATAAGCCAAGGCTTATTGGGTAGTCGAGTCACTAGTCGAGTAGTCGCTTCTCCCCCTCCCTTTTTGCCTCTATCTATTATAAGGCAGAGCTCTGCAATGGGTTTAGCTCCTGCGGTCAGGAATTTACCCTACTGCGGCTCTGCAGTTTCCCTCCTCATCGACTAATTGAGTAGTTGATAGAAATTCCATCGACTACTCGATTAGCTAATTAAAAATAGTGAAGGGTATTTCTGTTAGCATTATGATTTCCAGACTATTAAGGAAAAGGGTAATGCCTGTGTTCTTTCTGATCAGAGAACAGGGGTGGACAGTAAGTAGCCTGTGGGCTGGATACATGATTAGCCCCTGGCAGGCTGCTAGATGCTTTATTTGCCCAAGTGTCTGTAGGTACGGCTGCTCGCAGCTCCCATTGGTCACAGTTCATTGTTCCCAGCCAATGAGAGCTGCAAAAAGTGGTGGCCCAGCCTGCGCTGCTTCCCACAGCTCTCATTGGCCAAGAATAGTGAATGGCAGTCATTGGAAGCAGCAGGCAGCCATACCCATGGACGTACAGGTAAATAAAGTGTCTGGTGCCCTGCCAGGGGCTAACCCTGGCAAACTGCATCCAGGACATTAGCCACTTATTGCTCACCCCTGTTGCAGACCCACAGAAGATAGGAAAATGCAACCGTATGTGTTTACTTGAGTGCCTTCATTCCATGGTTTTAGAAACTATGCTGTACTCTTTATGGAAGATTTTATATTAAAAAAATAATCCCTTGTTACTTGAGTGTATTTAGTAGCAGAACAAGTCTATCAAATGAAATTCTAATTTTGAATGAATGAAATGTTTTATTAGTGACTGGAACAAAGGTGTCCACAAAACTGATTATCTTTTGGTGATAAAATTGTATCTGGATCACTCTGCAAGAACATGGAGTTCTAGAATCACCGTACTCATGTTGCATGCATCTCCAAAAAGAAATGGCAATTTATTGAATAAACATATGGCAGATATTAGTCACATCACTTAATGTATTATGGGAAGTCACTCTGGTACCATGGTGATGAATGCAGTATAAGAGTAGAATAGAATATTAGCACTTCGTATTACAGGTGTTTGACTGTATAGTATAACATACTATAATTCAGTAAGTGCCCCATTTGACTATAGGACAAAAGATAGACCTGCAGCCAAAAGGTAAAACAGTGATTTTAAAAAACTGATGATATTAAGGTAACTTTCATCCTGCAAATAACTTTTTGTGGGTTTTTTCCATCAAAATAACTCATGGAATTCTAGAATTTACATGCATGTTTTCCATGAGCGCTAACCCATATAGCAAATTAATATGAGAAGTAGTAAATTACCAGATGAAGGAAGTATGCAGTAGTTCACCCTAAGGCAGTTATAGCATGGGCATCTGTGATTTGCAGCTGTTCTTTTGTAGATATTCTTTTAAGAGCAGTCTTTTTGTTTGCAGTCTGCCTCGGCTATACTTGTCAGTTTTCCCCTGTGGTCTTATCTCTTATCTGAAAATGTATTTCAGATGTATCATGTGTTTTGATTGTTTTAATTGTTACATTAAACATTATTAGCGTATAGCCTCTCTCCCCAACCACCATTGCTACTTCATGCACATTTTCTTTTTGCCCCTTTTTTTAAGATAATTTTCTTTCAACTTGATTAGCACAGTCTAGTGCAAGCAACTGATAGGGAGGGGATGTGTCCTCACCTGCTGGGAGAGACTTGCTGCTCTGTCCTCAGCAGGGAACTGCTGCTGTCTTTGAGAGAGAAGTGCCCTTCCCCCAGACCGGCAGCTCCATGTGTAGAGTCTAAACCCCTGGTTGGGTGGGGTTCATTAAGTAGCTGCAACTTAGAGGGAATCTTGGGAAACACTGCAGTTTCCTTCAATTTTTTTTACCCTATGGATGACATAAGGATGCTAAGGACTAGTCAACTATCCAAGTCAACTAGTCAATTCCCCCCCTTGCTGCCTCTATTAAGTGGGGGGGCTCTTGAACATTTCAAAGGAGGAATATGGACGTGCCTGTCAAGTAGACCATAGGAAATTCCATCAACTACTCGACTAGTACATGAATTATTAACATCCCTAGGATGCAAGGTGGAAATCTGACCATTCCTAACAGCATATGGTATGTACCAGCCACACCTTATCAGTAAATTTTCGCAGTCATTTGGCAGGCGCCACCAGCAGTCTATCCTTCCACGTTTAAAAAAGATAAAGAGCTAGAATAAGGAGTGCAAGCACCATGATCCAGACTCTCTGCATATTTTATACATGCATGTCATGTCTAACTGAGGTAACTCATGACAACCTTATTTCCTTCCCAGACAAGTGCTTGCGGTAGAGTGAGGTCACTCCTCTTTCTAACATTCGATACTCACTGCATTGTTAGCAGCAGATCTGTTTTCAATATAGTAATCACAGTCCAGAGCAGCTCCTATGTACTGAAAGCTCTCTTGGTAATGGAAACAGTGTCTAATCTAAATGACTTCACTAACAGTCCTAGGCCTATATTTTCAGAAGTGACTAGCGATTTCAGGTGCCTCAGGCCTTGTCTACACTTGAAATGCATTGCATCCTGGAACTCAGAAACTCCAGTCTCTTTCAGAGCAGGAATCAAAGGGCATTTGAGAGGTCCAGGACTCTTATGGAGAACAACCTGCCAGCTGCCTCTTCTCTGGCCTTTTAAGGGGAGTTTAGCATCAGTGGCCCTGCAAACTGTGGCAATGTGTCATAGGGAGAGAGGTGATCAGGCAGGTCAGAGAGTTTACATTGAAGTGGAACAGTAATTGAATGATCATGTTTTGTGTTTTATTTAAGTAGGAAGAGTATCTTTTTGGAAGGGTTGTATACATGGAAGGTGGGCTCAGCATTGTCCTAATGGGAGCCGTATTGTGTTCTCTTGCTCCCACTTATTATGGAATGGGCAGTGAAATAATGTAGTTTAATTGGTCTTTTAATTTGGTCTAGATTTTAGATGTTGCGACTGATGTAATAAATCCAAAACACCCTGTGTAAAGTGTTCCAGACATTGTCCTACCCCATACTCGATATATCCAACGCAGCTAACCCCCAACATTTCTAATCACTTTACAGACACCAAATACAATATTTTTCTTTCCAGTGCAAGTAACCACAAAGTGATTTCACTGTACCTAGAGCTTTAACTCTCTTAACATTGCCCTTTATGTGTGCATGTGGTAGGGAGAAGGAGGAAGCTTCATGTTCAGTCTATTTTAGGGTTGCATATTTGTAAATTTGGAAATGTTAGGTTATCGTAGGACACAGCATACTTATTCATGCGATTCACCAAAGAGCTTCCTATCTAAGTAAGTGATGCCCATAGGAATACTTGTATTAGTACGGGTTCTCCTAGTGTATGTCTACACTTGCACCCTAGTTCGAACTAGGGATGCAAATGCAGGCATTCGAAATAGTCAATGAAGCAGGGATTTAAATATCCCGTGCTTCATTAGCATGATCTCACTAGTGCGCTAGTTCGAATCACAGCCGATTCGAACCAGGAAGTGTGCGCCGGGACGCATTAGTTCGAACCAAACCCCTTCGCTCTAACTAACATTACTCTTCATTTTTTGAGTCACGTTAGTTCGAACCAAAGGGTTTGGTTCAAATTAACGCATCCTGGTGCGCCCTTCCTGGTTCGAATCAGCTATGATTCGAACTAGCGTGCCGGCAAAATCATGCTAACGAAGCACGGGATATTTAAATCCCCGCTTCATCGACTATTTCGAATGCCTGCATTTGCATCCCTTGTTCAAACTGGAGTGCAAGTGTAGATATACCCCCAGAGATTTGCAGGTCAGGACCCGTATTATAATTCTATTTGGAAAGCATCTTAAACTTGGCAATTTTGTTATTTTAAAATGATTGAGAGAGCGCGGACACTTCAGAGCTGCTACATGGGGATGAGCAACGACGGATGAATTTTTTTATTTTATTTTTTTTGTTCTGACAACTGCCCAACCCCAAACAAAAACACACACACATCTAATTCAGGTTTTAGCTTTATAGATGGATGTTCGGATTTTAAAATTAGCTCAATGGAAAAAAATCTTGCCGTGGATAACCTGTGGGTATTGCCCTACTCTGTACTCTATATATCAGTATTAAAAACAGATCTGCTAGAAAGAGGCAGAAATTAGAAGGCACTCTTCCAGAAGTATTAGCTGGTGTGGATGACGCTGGGTAGATCTGAGAAGTTTCTCATTGAGATCCTTGCTGCTTTACCCCAGCCTCCCAGTATCCTGCCTGCTATGAAGTGGAGGCCTCTGCTGCTCTACCTCTCCCCTACAAGGAGAGGTGGAGAAAAATGTTACTACTATGTTACCTCCCATAGAAGATTCTTTGTGAGTGTTTTGGTGGCTGATCCCACTCTCGGATAATTCCATGGACAGCATCAATTGCAGCCTATAGCTTTCCTTTGTGGTTGCAAAATAAAATAGACATTATTGATGGGCAGTATGGCTGCTGCCCACACTTTTCTGAATAGCAGCAGGGGAATTGACCAAACTTTTGATAATTTCACAAGCTTATAGGCTACAAGTATAGAGGGGTAGCCATGTTAAACTGTCTAGGTTATAGGCTAGACAATTTAAAGAAACACACACAGATGCTTGCATTCTGCAGAAATGTTTGGTTTAGCCCTATCTTTTTGTTTCAGGCTTGAATTTTGGCCAGAACATTTCCCACTTGTTTTTGATGCATGGATTTTTCAAGCCCAATTAGTTGGATTGCACCTGTCCAAGAGGCAAATAGTTTCAAGTTATAGCTTCCAACCAAGTGCATTTGTGTATTAGCTCCTGTTAGTACAATATCTTCCTAGATAGGGCAGTTCCTCTTTGATTTTTAGGTCTTATAATTAAAAGGTTAAATAACTACAAATGTTCCTGCAGCACCTTAGAGACTAACAAAAAATGTAGTTAGTATCATGAGCTTGAAGAAGTGAGTTGTGCCCATGGAAGCTCGAAATAAGCTTAACTCGAAATAAGCTACGCAAATTGAACTACGTCAATTGCATAGCATGTTTCGAAATAGCTTATTTCAAAATTGGGTGTGGCTACACAGCATATTTCAAAATAGAGCACTCTTCCTCTGACTTCCCTTACTCTTCGTACAATGAGGGTTACAGGAGTCGGAGTAAGAAGTCCTTCATCTTGACAGTATTTCGACATTATTTTGAAATTACTGCCTGCTGTGTAGACTAAGTGATTTCAAAACAATAGTTAGTTATTTGGAAATAAAGTTGCTGTGTAGACGTACCCTTATGGACTAAAACGGCTACCCCTCTGAGACAATTAAAAGATGTAATTGCCTTTTTCTTGAGTCATGGTACCTATTAATTCTTCATCAAAATGCATCCACTTGTTATGGTTAATTTTCTTTTATTAGTTATTAAATGATGCCCCTTTCAAGCAGGGTCTCTTGATGGTCAGAGGTTTACTCAAAATAAACTTACTTGTGATTTCCTTTTCTTATTTTGAGTGTCTTCCATTCAAGTAAACACACAATTTAAAATTCCTACCACTCTGGTACTGCATTCAGGCAACACCTGTCCTTGAAAGGGCTCGTTTCCATGCAAAGAAAGTTTATGCTGGGAGACTGTGAAGAGATTTTAGTTTACAAATTGAAGTAGGATATAAAATACTGAAAGGATTAAACCTGCAATAACCTGTCACATGACCTGTGGTTACTCAGGCACAGCTACACTAGAGAGTTTAGCAATACATCTGTGTTGCTGTATGCTCTTGGATGTTTCTACTCTAAAACAACAGGAGAAAGCTCTCCCGGTCTGTTTAATTACTCCAGCCCCTGCAAGCGGTGAAAGGAGCCCTTGTGCTGACAGTGCTGTCTACACCAGTGCTTACGTTGACATAATTTATGTCATTCGGCGGGTTATTCTCCTCTCCCTACCAAATGCTGTAAAGTTATGCCAATATTAGCAGGGTAGACATCAGTGAAGGCAATCCTGGTATTGTTAGACTGATTCATTTGAGGTGAAGAAATCAAGGCTCACATTTTCAGACATGTACACCTAAGTCTATGACCGACAGGGAGCCAGTAGCAGTTTCTTGCCTTTGCCCCCATATTTCTCCCTCCTAAACCCAGTGAACCAAGAAAGTATTGGGTCAAAACATGTTTGCTTCCTGAGGTTTGGCTTTATTAGCTCGGTAACTCCGGGGTGGGAAGGACTTACGAAGGCTATAATCACCTCAAAATGTGCTTTAGATCCCTTGTAGCCACCCCCTAAGAGCTGCTGCTCTCTGCCTTCCCGGCTCCGATGGCAGAATGGAGAGAAGTGGCTGCTGGCTTGGCCCCCACTCAGGAGAGAAGCAGAAAGCCTGGGCAGAGAACTAGGGTGCCCAAGAGTAGTCCCTGGCCTGTCTCTCTGCCCACTGGGATATGCTCTCAGGGCAGGTGGAGGGTCTTCAGTTCCCCACAAAGCTCCAGACTGACCCACTTTAGCTGGGGCTCCTGAGCCCTGCCCTGGGCAGTCACTGCTCTCTGAGGGCTCTGTGGCCCCAGAGCTGGGTCCCCCAGCCTGAGTAGCTCTTACTGGCTGTGAGCAGGCAGTGCCCCACCCGCCATGGGGCAGGGGAGCAGGGCCATGAAGAGGGGAGCAACCCACCCAATTTCTGTCTGGTCCACCTGAGGGTCCCCCTGACCAGGAAGAGGCTGGTACTATCCCAGGGGCATCTCAAAACATGAAAACAAACTCCAGCCCAATGCCTCCCTCCAGACGTGGCTGCTGTTTGAAGGGTTCCTTTCAACCCCAGACTAGGGATTCACCGATCAAGGGTGACTTCCACTTCTCTTCAGTTCAAGGTGGAGTCAGCAGCATTAGTCTGTCCTTACACAGTTTCAACACCAGGGTGAATTCATACAAGAACCCAGCTACTCTGAACTCTTTCAGGTGTGCCAGTTTCTGATGAGTATAGACTTATGTACAGTGGAAATTTGCATGTGCTTCTGGCATATGTAGGTGCCTATGGAGTTTTCTGCGCCTAAACCATAGAGTCATAATTTACGAGCCAGAAGGGACCATCTGATCATCTACACTACAGGATGGACCTCCCTGGTCTGGCGCCCTTGGAACCTGAGCAATCTTGAATCAGGGAGTTTGCTGGACCAAGGGAGATCAAGGCTCCCCCTCCCAGCTATCAGCCCCACTTTGGTGCTGCTCCTGGGTGCCAGCCCCAGCCATTGGGCTCTGGTCCCAGCCCCAGCTGGGGTTGCATTCCCTGCCATGCCAGTCCTGCTGCTGCTGGCCCTGCTGCCACCAGCCCCGCTACTGCCGGCCTGATCAGGGCTTCTCTTCTGACCCTGGCCAGTCCTTGTTCCCAGCTGCCATGGTTCTTTGCTCCAGTAATATTCATGGTCCTACCAGACTCTGGATGTTGCTAGACCAGAGAGTCCCGGATTTTAGAGGTTCAAATTGTAATCGGACCTATGTATATCACCACCAACCACCACCCAGCCTCCTGTACACTAAACCCAACCACTGAAATGAGACCGAAGTATGACTGCCCACAGTATGTGCCACAGAGCGAAAACAGGCATAGCTTAGGAGTGTTGAAGCCCATTCAATACCAAGGAAATGACTGAGATGCATCCAGATAATTCTGGCAAGTGACCTGCGTGCACATACTACAGGGGAAGAGCAAGACATTGCAAAACCACTGCCTATCTGACCTCAGCAAAATCCCTTCCTAACTCCCCATGGAGTGAACAATTACTCTCTGACCATGTGAGCAAGAACCAGCCAGCCATGCACCTGAGAGAGTGAGTGCTCGGTGCCACCTTAGAGTATCCCTTCCCTAGTCATGGTCATCATCAGTGCTTTAAAAAAGAGCCCCCCCCCCCCCCAATACATTGTGGCTATAGGGAAATCCCTGCCTGATCCTTGCAGTGGTTAGCTGAAAACCTGAAGCATGAGCTTTTAGGAATATAAGCTATAAACTGGAAGTGAGTCCTGGGGCTGCCTGGCCCCTGCTATTCCAAGCAACCTGGCCATACAATTGCACTCCTCAGTATGTCCAGCGCTCTCTGACAGCTAGTAGGGTTAGCCCCCAAGCTGTTCCAGAGCCTCTTGCCTCTGATGATGAGACACTATCTTTTAATTTCCAGCCTGAAAATTGTTCATGGTCAGTTTATATTAGTTTGTTCCTTTGAATAGTTCTGCATCCTCCCTGGTGTTTGCCACTGTGATGTACTGAGACAGAGTGATCGTATCCACATCAGCTGTCTTTTTTTACAGGGCCATAGAAGCCACAGTCTGCCAGTCTTTTCCCATAAAATAGGATCTCCATTTTTTGATCATCTTAGGAGCTCTGCCCTTGTTCAGTCTTTAAAGATGGGTGGCCAGAATTGTAAACAGTATTCTAAATGAAATCTTACCAGTGACGTGTACTATGGCATTAATATCAGTGACGGGTATTAAGGGTGTGACCACCCCCTCCCGCCCAGAAGGGGGGTTCAGCAGACCCACCGCCTAGCTAGAGTCTAGGTTTTGGGGTCCTCTGTCCTTCGGGTGTGATCTCCCTCCCCCGAGCCGGGAGGAGAGGCTCGGCGAACCCGTAAATCCTCCTCATGGAAGGGGTCGTGTCAGGGTCCCCGGCCCTCCAGTCTAGCCTGTGCTCAGGCGGAGTCCAGCCAACATGTGTAGGGTCTGGAGTGGGGGTCAGGCTGATTGGGGTGTCATGAACCCCTAGGGTAGGGGTAGGTGGGGGGGAAGAGGGACCCGGACCCGCCCTCACCTACGGGTCCCAGCCCGGGGCCCTAAGTGTAGAGGGCAGTGCTCCCCTTGCACGATGGACGGGGTTACTCCTGTACCTCATCCATCCATGGGTGCCAAAGGCTCACTGCCACGGGCTGCTTCCTTTCCCCCTCCTGGGTGGTCTGGCCCAGGGAGCCGCTGTGAGTTCTTACCCCTGCTTGGTCAGTCTTTGGTTCTCCTAGGCGACCTGGGGGCCCACAGATCCCGCGCAGTTTCCTCCAGCGTGGAAGAAGGTCCTCCCTCTCTCCACCAGGATGAGGCCACTTCCTCCGAGCGTCCCCCCTCCTCGTCTGACCCGGCCGCTTTTCAAGTGACCCGGGGGTGGACGCCGAGTGACAGTGCCCCACCCCCCTTGCGTTGTTCCGTGCTGTGACTTCGGGCGGCATGACGGGGGCCCCGCCCACTGAGCTTCCCGGCGTTCGCCGGCTCGTCTGCTCTCTGGCCTCATGCCGGGGAGCGCCGGCGTAACTTGGCCCTGCCTCCTGCGCGGTGGGGCTGCGTTGCTTCTCCACTCATCCCTGGCCCTGCTGAGCCAGGGTTCGGGGCTGCTGCGGTACCGGCCTGCCTTCTCCGCCTTTAGGGGGGTGGGTCCTCCCCCTCGGCAGTGTGGACCCTCGCGGGTCTGTCACAATATCTCTGCCTACCTAATGAATCCTAGGACATTGTTTCTCAGATGCATCTACCAGAGCCTTTTCTTGTGACCACACCTCCTGCTCTCTGTGGCTTCTCCCTCATGGCTGCCTGCAGGGATTGGCTCGGAGCCCCACACACCATAGGATCAGGCAATCCGTGTAAATTCTGCACCTTGCCAGGGTGGGGCTCAAGCCTTAGGCGTCTGCCCAGGGGTGGTGGGTGGCAGGCTTTGGCATATGGCATATGGTAGTATCCCCCCGCCATCACCTCAACCCTCTTTGCCTTCTCTAGACCCCAGTTCATAGGTTCTGAATCCATGGGTGCCGCAGCAGGTGCTCAGCACCCACCAGCAACCAGCTCCCTCCCCCCGCCCCAGTACCTGCTGTCCACTCATGGCCCCGCTAATCAGCTCTTCCTCTTCTCTCTCTCCTACCACTTGCCACCTACCACGGTCAGTTGTTTCATGGCATGCAGCAATCTCTGGGAGGGAGCCGGAAGAGTGGGGTTGGGGTGCGCTCATGGGAGAGGGAAGAAAGAGGTGAGGCAGGGATGGATGCAAGGCCTTAGGCATGGGGAGGGAGGTGGATTGAGTATCCTTCAGGCATGGAGGAAGCCAGTGTCTTTACCTCCATTGCTCTTTCCCCCCTGCTTCCTTACCTGCTTCCTCATCCAGGGCTTAATTTGTCCCTCAGCATGCCAGAGCTGAGTGAGTCTGCCATGAAGAGTGATATTAACAAATTGACAAATGTCACTTTTCACAGCAGACTTACTAACTAGCAATATAAAAGCAATCAAGCCATGCAGAGCACGTTATGTTTGTTTCTAATCTGTTTAGTTCCAGTAAAGAATAGACAACTCTCTATATTTTTATTACTGAGTCTGGAAAAAAAAAGCCCCATATAAATTGCAATGCTCTAGACATGTATATGTGCATATTTATTTGTTTTTCTTAAACAAGTAAACAAGTTTACTTTTAATTAAGTATTTTGGGAAAAAGTTCCCAGAGCAGCCACTAGTAAGAGTTGATGGTCACCCTCAGAGATTACCAGGGTTGAGAACCCTGTCCTAAGATCAGATTTGCCTTTTTTACAGACACATCATATTGGGAACTTGTGCTCCAATGGCAGGCATGTGTCTGCTGACCTGGGCCTTACCTATGCAACTCAGTCCCTCTTGTGTTTTAATGGACTATCCTGAGTGAGTTAAATAGAAGCAGTCATGTTAGTGAATTGCCTTCTATTTAACACATACAAGTTAGCTAACATAAAGGTTGGTGGTGGGGTTGTTTGAGTGAAAGGACAGGGAAAAATTAGCTTTTTCTTATGTTCTGGACAAAAATAAGTTACTTCTGTATAGAATACAAATTATTACTGTTCAATTTTTTTTTTCTCTTCCAGTTATTTGCCAATGCTGTAATTTTTCTTTGTGGTAATTTGATGGGTGCATTTCAAAAGTATCGGATGCAGGATGCTTCATGGGATTTGTACACATACACTTTTAAGTGCATTCAAGTCCGAATGAAACTGAAGATTGAAAAGAGGCAACAAGTGAGTAAAAGCCTCTGAGTTGCATGTTGGTGTTTTTTTTTGGGGTGTGGTGTGTCATTTTTTTCCTAAGTTTTTGACTAATTCACACTGAAAGATTTTGATCTAATCCCTATGAAAATCACCTAATATAAAAAACAATTGTGCCATTGATGATGGAGAGGAGAAATTAAAGGGAGAAAGCTGCTTTGTGTGGTTTCTTAGTAAAAAACGTAGGGGGAAAAAAAGACACATCTGTGCATTCCTAGATGTAGTATTTGAAACCTGAAGTATTTGCCAGTCATACCTGTTTAAAATATTAAAATGTAAAATAATCTCAGGCAATTCATAAGAAAAATAATTCTTAGTCTTCAGAATTGTATTGATGAGAAATCCTTTTAATTAAATTAGTCGTCAATCCTGCCTTCGTATGCAGATATTGGATGTTTGTAATACTGTAGTCTTATTTTTTCCTAGAAATGCACTTGCAAAAGGTAGTGCTCATGCAGAGATAGTTAGAAGTTTATTTTTAAAGTAGTCAACTAAGTAATCAAAAGTTGTGTACATTATAGTGTTATGTAATACAAAATGTCATCAGTTTATTTATAAGTGCCAAATAATTAATCATTTTGGCTTTGATAGTTGGAAGTGAATAATGTTAAACACTATGAAACTTTGACTTTCATACTGTTGTAAGATGTAATTTTGTATAATTCAGTAGTGAGCTAGCATTAATACCTGTAAAGCTCTAATAGCAGGAGCCAATCTCATGGTAAGCAGAGAATATTTTTTTCTATTTAGATTTGGTGTTTTTTATTACTATCAGCTGCTCTGCTCTTTTGTTCCTACCTCCTGTGTCCATTTTATTTACCCACAGTCAGCTGTTGCAGTCTTCCTCTGGCTACTCACTTCACCAAGCAAAAATCGTCATTGCCAGCCTGTTACATAGTACATTGGTTCCCTCTTGTAGATTGCTTAACAACTTTTTTGTGTTTGTTGCATATACAGTGAAGCCAGTCCTTACTGATGACTTGTTTTTAACAAAACACAACTGAGTAGTATTCTTGCAAACACCGTTTCATGATAAAATAAGGCTTTGGAAATTTCAGCTGCTGGAAGAAAAAATTGTGCAGCAATGGTTGGATTACAGGTGGTGTTTCTTTAAATTCTTATGGGAACAAATGATTGAGAAACATGGGTTTCCCTCTTGCAGGCTGCAAACAGTTATTGTGAGGGCACAGCTATTCCTGCCTTTTCCATATTGCTAACCAGAAGGGAAAGTCCTAGTACAGAGATAGTTGAGAATGGCTGATCTAGATGGTTGGGCATGTATGATGATCTTAGTGCATAAATTGGGAACTAAAAGGAGAAGGCTGAAAATGTCTGATTTGGCTGAATTGGAAAGAAGACAGCACATTACTAATGTCCAGTCTGATCTCCGTTGCTCATCTTCCCAGAAGAGATGAAACAGCTATAAAAAAGATTATATGAATGCTATTTCCCTTTCCGCCCTCCCCCCAGATAACAAATAGGGAAGCAACTAGTGAGCTTGAATTAGTATCATGCTGTCTGCAACCCTTTAAATTGACTCTGCAGAACGGTAATTTGTTCTTTCCTGGTTGATTACTTGAAACACATCTGTCTTGCAGCCTACATATAGTTTTCCTTGCCACCTACATTATTTGGCAGACTCCCACTTTTCATTTTCCTTGCCCCACTAACCAGGGAGATGTGAGAAGGGCAACTGAATTGCTAAACATATGACACTGACCAGTAAAGTAACGTCTAACATCCAAGAACTATTCTGTCATGTTCAGTAGGGCTCTGTTGTTACCCTGAATTGTTCACTTACCTCAAGTCTCTTAAATACCAGGGAAGGGGAGGAAGACTTTGGCTTCTTTTTCCTTGTTTAGGCAGGCAAATGTAGGTTTCTCCATAACCACATCAAACTAGATTTCTGACTAATCCTCTAGCACAGCAGGAGGAAAAGGAGTTCTTGATGCTTCAGAAGTAAGGTGATCTCTTCCCTCACCATATTTATGAAATATGCATAACTAATTATGCAGTTTTGTACATGAGAGGGAAGAAAATCCTTCTCCCTTCACTAGCTATAAATTGGTAGCAGAACCATTTGTCAGTCTCCTAAACTCACTTTGTTGTGGACTTCCATCTTCCTCTGTATTTTTTCATTTTAAAAAACATTTTATTGACTATAGGTTCAGAGTGTTGGGGTGCTGTTAGAATTCCTACCCATCAGCCTTGATCTACCAAGGCTAAGGAGGCGAACTAAATCCATCCTTTAGTTGTGTCAGCAGAGCCATCCCTTGTGTAGTTTATGGAGAAAACTACTGGATCAGTTCTGAGTGTGCTTATTCTTTGAAAGATCTTATGATCCCTTTCATTACAGGTGAGCTCTTCAGGGTATTGGTGGTTTCATTCCTGACTGTGGAGCAGTCCATGACTTGCAAGCACTGATATTCCTGCTTTTCTTTTATTCTTGTCCACTGATACTTGTTTCCCAATCAGAGGTGTAATTTCATTACTATATGTTTGTTTGGGCACATGGGAGAGAACTTTATTGATCTCTGATTAGCCAAGCCGCACTAGTAATTTCAGAGGAAAGGAATCCATCCTTGCCAACATTAAAAGGCTTACCTAAATAGCCTTGAGTATATCAGTTTTTGCAAGTTGCATTAGTATTTTGGCAATAGAGTTTTCTATTTAGAGTCTCTTACCTTGTATTCGATTTAATCGGATGCTTCCTCCAGCAAGGAAGGCAATTAAAGTCTTCATATCATGTGTTGAGTTTTCAGGTGTTTTGAATATTTTATAGTCCATTACTTTTACAGAGGGTGCTTTTCAATCTGAATTTCTATCAAAAGATGCTAGAAGCCTGCAGAGAAGAGGGAGACTGCAAACTATTGAGAGAAGAATGTTCGTGTCACACTGGCTGGACAAGCTGTGCCATTTCACCTGTCTCAAGTTAAAGTACATATCTCACATGATAGGCGTCGCTTCCCGCATCTCACTCTGCGCAGCCAGGTAGTTCAGCCACTCTGGGACTGCATCTCTGGGCTGCAGCCTCCTGGTCCGTTTTCCAACTGTATTAACCCAACAGTGTAGGGATTTGCAGGTCTAGATCTCAGGATTGTGTGGTCTTGGGCAACTGGTGACTCCACTAGAGAGCCAGACATCCAAACATTACTGGAAAGTTTGCTACTGCAGAAAGTACTGCCCAAAGAGCCAAGAGCCACAGAACCCTGCATCTGCCTGATGAATCAAAACCAGCTATTTAACAAGGAAACTGCCCTAGGAACCACCTGAGCAACTATGCAGGTGCCAGCTTTGTACTGCTAAAAACCTCTCTGTTGTGCTCTCAACTCTCACCTTTTACCCTGGCCCAGCTTGACCTTAGTACCTGCGTCTGTTTGGTACCCAGTTCTGACTCCTGTCTTCAACTCCAGTCTGGTTAGAGTTTGGAAGACATCTCTTGATTCCACATGGTAACTAGTTCTGCCTCCTGCCTTCGACCCTGCTCTGGTTTGACGATTGGTCCCCATTTCCTGACTCAGTTTGGTATCTGAGGGATGTCAGGCATTTGGTATGGTCAGGGATGGTACTTGGCCCTGCTGTGAGGGCAGGGGACTGGACTCGATGCCTCTCAAGGTCCCTTCCAGTTCTATGAGATGGTATGGTATATCTCTATCTGTTCTCGATCATGTATTCAGCCCAGTGGACACTACTAGACCAGCCACCAGACAGGACCAGCTGTGTTCAGACCCTGTACGATGTTTTCCTCCAGGAGCCTTTGACAGGCTAAGTTTGCAGTGATACAGAAACTGCTTCCGCAACTAAAGGGTTCATTCATCCAAAGGTACAAAACATGCAGCTCAAAGGTACAAGGTAAAAAATGCCTATATACACGCATCCTCTTATTTATCCTGAATTTTTCCTTGCAAGCTTTAGTGAGCTACACTCAGCACAGTTACTCCGTCATCTCTAGATTAGGAAAAACACAGTTTTCTTCTGTTTGTCTCTTTCTGTTATTATGTCTCTCTGTCTGCATGCTGATGGCTCACTCAACCCTCCTTCTTTTGTAGGCCAGCATCTTTAGGTTTTAGTATTCCTGTTGATGGAAGAGTAAACTTTGCTAACCTGAAGGGAGCTAAGCAGGGGCATTCTCCAATTAATATCTGCCCTGCCCACATTGTTCCCTTAAGACTTTACATTTAGTTGCTGTTTGCTCCCCCCTTACAATCTCCTTTGTTGCGTTCAGGCAGCATAATATTAAACTGGTAAACTGAAGTCTATGTAATATTTCAAAGCATAATGCATACACTCATACCTGTCATTTTGAGATCAGAAAAGGAGTCTTCTGTTGAAAACATGAGCTGCAACACTCAGAAATTACTAAATGAGAAGACTTTTTCTTTATTTCCCCCAGTAATTTTCTGAAACACTGAACATGGCACTTCACATAACTCTACATTGTTATTTTTTTTCCTTTTTAGGAAAACTTGCTTTTATCTATACTGCCGGCTCATATCTCAATGGAAATGAAACTAGCCATCATAGAACGACTGAAGGAAACTAATGATGACAGGCAAATGCATGATAACAATTTCCATAATCTTTATGTGAAAAGGCACCAGAATGTTAGGTAAATAAAGAAACTTGACAAATGGCTGCCTTAAGACTTGTTCCTGTCTTTTTAATATTTGGTTCATTTACTGATGGTAAGAAGTGCCATGGTTGGGATCAGACGAGTGGAATGAAGAGTTTATGCTCAGATGCTCTGTGGTGAGAGGAGGGAAGAGAACTGATTGGAAGTTATTTTGCCAGATTTGGGATTCCGTTTTTTTGGTTGTAGCGGTAAAAAACCCAAAAAAACTATTAATTGACTAAATCCACATCCTGGACTGGTTAAAGTCAATTTTTTTAATGTGCTTTCATTAAAAAAAATTTGAATTTGTTTGAACACTATGAGTGCATGCTGTGTTTTTAAACTAACTCCCCCCCCCCCCAAAAAAACAAAAAAAAACCCCAAACACATTGCCCATCAAGTCACTTCCGGAGTTGATTTCCAGAGCTAGAGAGGTGTTCTGTTAGATATTTTTAGAAATGAAACACAGTTAATTGAATGCCCATATTTTTATTAGAAAATAAAGATAGTTAAAATGTGACTAATTAGCGTGTTCTTGTCTAGCATCCTGTATGCAGACATTGTAGGATTCACTCGTCTGGCTAGTGATTGCTCTCCGAAGGAGCTGGTAGTGATGCTGAATGAGCTCTTTGGGAAGTTTGATCAAATTGCAAAGGTAGGTGTTGCACTTCATTATATGAATATGAATAAATGTCACTGTTGGAAAACAACTTAGCTCCACCCTCTGGGAGTCAGTTTTTGTGTCTTAGGAAGTCTGGGTGATGGAAAACCCACAGTAGGTAGTACCCACTGGAGAGTCTACCTAGCCTGACTTTCAAGCTAATAAAAAATCCCAGCAAAAGGCAAATTAATTTAAAAATCTCTGAAAGAATAAGGAAAGCTATTTGAGAGCCAGGAGGAGGGTAGGATAAAACCAGGATAGTTCTCTAGGATTTTACTTTGAGCTCTTCTACTGAATCACTATGGATCTCTGGGTGAGTTCCCTAGCTCTTTGTATTGTGGGTTACCCACCTGTAAAGTGGGAGCAGTAATGCTTACCTGTTTACCTCACTGGGTGTTGCAATGCATTGGGAACTGTGCATTGTCATACCATGTCAGAGACCATGTAGCATGAAAAAGGGGCTTGTTCTATTTGATTATTTTAATATTTTCAATATGCAATTATATTTACTGTATAACGTAGTGATTGAGTCACATTATAGAATATTTTGTCCTGTTTTTTCTGTAATTAAGTCATTTGTGTATATACAATTTGATCCTATACTGGCAGAATGAATCATTTGTGACATCTGCTTTTTATACATTTTTATGAAGCAATGGGTAAAGAATTTCAGAACAATATATCTTTGCATGTTGGGGGAAACTGTGTTGGTAAAAATACTGCCTGTGTTGGTATGGGTTCTCTTCCAATGTTCTCAAAATCAAAACTGAAAGCTCAGAAATCTGGAGAATGCATGCAAATGATTTCCCCCCTTAACTTGTATAGTTTACTGGTGTGATCTCAAGTGTCCTCATGACCATAGAATGAGCTTTAAGTTCCTAGGAAATGCTGAATTCATGACTAGCTCAGGCATCTCGGTGATTTGCTGTCCAGCTAACTCCTTAAGCGATGAGACACTCGCATCTCCTTGTCTTGGTCTGAGTGGAAGGCTGTTGAGAGTCTTCTCTAATGATTTTCCAGTTCATAGAATCATAGAACCATAGAGCTGGAAGAGAACCATAGAGCTGTTAAATGTACCAAAATGGTGATTCATGCTGGTTTCTTTCTTCTACTGACTTCTTATACCCTCAGTAAATAGAGATGGAAATGTGCAGACTACATGATTAACAGCCTTGGCTTATCGGTTAATCTTGTCGACAACATGTCCTCTCCCCACCCTCCACTGCCTTTGTATCAGAGGCAGCAAGGGGGGAGGGAGAGCAGTGCCTGTGAGGAGCTGGCTTAAAAGCTGGCTCCCACAAGCACCGAATCTACCCCCGCTCCTCCCAGCACTGCTGCCTGTGATAGTCAGCAGCATGGAAGGTGAAGGGGGCAGGCGGGAGGTGGTACACGCGGGGAGCTGGCTTTCAAGCAGGCTACCCGCACGTGCCAGCTCCACGGACCCGCCTGCCACCTCCCGCCCCCATTGCTGCCTCCTACAGAGGCTGCAGGGAAAGGGGAGCAGGCGGGAGCTGCCTTAAAAGTAGGTTCCACCAGCACCAGCTCCGTTATGCTTTCTGCTTCCTCTCCCCTATGTTGCTGCCTCTATTTGAGGCAGCTACATGGAAGGGGGCAGGAGAGGCTGCCACAGAACAGCCCCTGTCTACAGTGGCCCGGGCTCACTAGACAGAGGCTGCTCTATGACAGCAGCCCCAGTCCGTGGGGAATCAAAGATCCCTGCAGACAGGGGCTGCTGCTGGGGAACAGCCTCTGTCTGTGGGGAGCTCAGACCCCCCATGCAGGCTGCTGCCACCCCACGCTGCTGCCTGTTTCAGAGGCAGCTGCGCAGGGCGGCAGGCAGGAGCTGGTCTGCACACGAAGTCATTTTTTAAACTCACTCCCCTTGTGGACTGGCTCCCGCCTGCCACTCTGCGCTGCTGCCTTTGGGCGAGGGGGCCGGGAGTGCACTGGTTGCTAGCCCTGCCCCCAGTGACTGTCTAATAGTCGTGTAACCACTGAGATTTCTTGCGGTTACACAGCTATTCAATTACATGCTATCTAACATCCCTATCAGTAAACCGTCGAGCGGAATATACAGAAGCCTGGTTCCATTCCCAAGTCTTGGGAAGTCTAGTGACTGCATACAGTATTTTATCCACTATAGCAGTCTCGCAAAATGCTTCAGTCAGGGCAAGTAATTTATTGTTGGCTTCTAATATTTGAAAAACTATGGTAAAATGGCAGATAAGCAGATTTTATCCTTCTGGTGGTAAATTCCATGGCAGTTATGCAGGACTACGTAACTGGAGTAGACTCAGAAGTAATAAAGTCGTTTCTTTGGCTTCTTTCTGGATTTAATTTTATTTATGAAGCAAAATGCAGGACAATGTAGCACTTTAAAACTAACAAGATGGTTTATTAGATGATGAGCTTTCGTGGGCCAGACCCACTTCCTCAGATCAAATACATTTTGCTTCAACTACCCCAGACTAACACGGCTACATTTCTATCACTAATTTTATTTATGGTTTATTTCAGGAACACTCAGGAGTGAAGTAGATAACAAGAAACATCACTAACAAACCTCTTTGAGTTTTGAATGTAGAAGGAGGGAAATGGTTTTCTTGCTTCAGCCAGTATTAAATGGGGTCCTAACTATTCTGAAAATGGTATTAACAAGTCATGTATCCCATGCTGTGTACACTGGGTGTACACATTAGCAGTGTTTATTTGTTACATTTTTTTCTCATTGTTTTGCAGGAAAATGAATGCATGAGAATAAAAATTTTGGGCGACTGTTATTACTGTGTCTCAGGCCTACCTGTGTCCTTACCAGTTCATGCCCGGAACTGTGTGAAAATGGGACTTGACATATGTGAAGCTATAAAGTATGTACTGTGTGAAAAGGACTTCTTAACCTATAGGAAATCAGAGAATAAACAAGTGGGTTAAAAATGTAGGGCAGGGATTTTATTAAAGAAAAATTATGAAGCCATTGGGTAAGGTTATTCTTAGACTTTTGTGTGGACGGTCTAGAGTGCTTTCATTAACTATTATATCCCTCACACTATTTTGTTCTAAATATGTCAGGTCAGAATGACTCCAGCCTCTTTTCTATGAACCAAATATACCTATCGAGAGCAGAACATAATGAGTCTTTATGGCTTATATAGGAAAGAGATAGAATAAAATGCTGATTGAAATTCTTTGAGGCCAATTTATTATTTTTAGTTGTATATGATTTATCATAAATCCATAAAACCAAAAACTGCAAAATCTGCTTGATTGTGTTCGTACATGGTGCAGCAAAGTGCATTAGAAGGATGTAATCCATAAAGAACTCTGACGTGCTCAAACTGAAGAAACTCCACTTAAAGGTGTCAGCAGGCTCTACGTAGGGGACAACACATCAGGATGCTTTGCAAATCACATTCCTCTAATGCACTTTGACAGTTCTGTGTAGACAAGCCCTATTTTTTTTTTGTTTCTTCACATTGAGAACATTCACCATACCTTTTATTATTTCTGTTGCTTAGCACACAAAGGGTACGTCTACACAGCAGGGCTAAAGTCTAGTTAAGCTACACAACTTCAGCTACATCAATTGCGTAGCTTAGATTGAAATAGCTTAACTCAGCCTTAGGAGTTGTCTACCCAGCAGGAAGTCAAAGGAAGAACACTTTTACTTCAACTTCCCTTACTCCTTGTGAAATGTGTTACCATGAGTTGGAATAAGAAGTCCTCCAGCTCGACATTATTTTGGAATAAAGGCTTGTAGTGAAGACGCATGTTTTGTTATTTCGGAATAACGTTAGTTATTCCAAAATAATGCTGCTGTATAGATGTACCCAAAGTGTACTGTGGAGGATTAGCAGGTAGTTTACCAGGCCTGGTTTTGCATTTTTTGCGTGCAGAAGGAATGCAGATTTGCATGCACAAGGAGTGCAGGGTCAAGTCTCAAGCAATAGTGCAAAGATCCATTACCACAATAATGTGAGATTCTGTAATGCTCTATTCTAAGGCTACATAGTGTGAATGGATTGACTGCCAGCACCTTCTCATGTTCAGGTTTACAATTTCAGGGGTTGAAGGTAATTAAACTATGTTGTTGCTAATATTACAGAGGACAAAGTCGGCTAGGACACTGAAGTTACTGCCAACTCTTTCAATTACTGCCTTGAGACCTTCACCTAAAACCTTTATTATCCACAGCACAAATAGAAAGGACATGTATTTAACAATACTTCACAAAATGTAAACTATAGCTGCATCCTATCATCCAAATAACACAAAATGGTTTAATTGTAAATTACATTGAAGTTCCTAGGATTTAATACTCTTATTGCATAGTTTAGCAGAGAACATACAATGGGATAGCCAAAGATCACTGCTTTAAAATCCCATCTTAAGTTCCTTTTGCTTTTCATTATGAAACTAAGCCTTGTGAATATTCTAATCTTAATTGCTGTTCTGAATCCTTGTGCTGTGAGCGGAGACTCAATCTGTTTGTCTACTTTTTATTTGGGAGACCAGACTTAACAGTATTTTCCGTGCAACAAAATTTAAAAAGCTTCACATGCACAAATTAGAGGAAGTCTCCATAAAGCCTTTGGTTACTTTTAATAAAACACATTTTTTTCCTACTGTGTTAGGCAATTCTGAGTTTCACATCTGTTTTCCAGTGAGTAGAGGAACTCAGACTATAATAAACAATGTATCTATCTGGGGAAGCTAGCTTATCTAATAATTTTTCTCCCCTCTTTTCTTTCCCCACCAAGACAAGTGAAAGAAGCTACTGGAGTGGATATCAGTATGAGAGTTGGTATCCATTCTGGGAATGTGCTTTGTGGTGTGATTGGAGTCCGGAAATGGCAATATGATGTGTGGTCTCATGATGTTTCCTTAGCTAATCGTATGGAATCCTCAGGAATACCTGGGTAAGAATATTTGTTTTAGGTACTGCGTCAGTTCCACAATGATCGTTTTTATTGTTTTCATTATTTCCCTATATTGTACCTTAAGAACTGACTCAATGGATGCATCTAGGGTTTAAAGCACCCATTGGCAGCCACACCTCCCTCTTCCCTCCCCTAAGCACCTCCTGCCCACCATGGATTAGCAGTTCAGCAGAGTGCAGGAGGCACTGGGAGGGATGGAAAGGAGTTGGGGAGGGGTGGAACTAGGCAGGAAGAGGCAGGGTGGGGGTGTGGCCTTGGACAAAGAGGTAGAGTGTGGTTGGGGCTTAGGACTGAATGGGGATTTTGCTCCCCAGAAACAATTCGAAGCCAGCCCCTGTGTATTTTGTTGAGCCTGGAATCCATCACGGTTCTGCTGCACTAAATTTAAGTAACGGAGACTTGAAATGCATAAAAACTGTCCACTTTAACTGTGAAAAGTATTTATGTCTTTTGATAATTTCTCACCGGAACTATAGGACTGTGATCTTATGTCAGTGAATGCTTCTCGTATAGCTCCTGAACTTGTGCATCGCAGAAACTGTATTTTATCATATGCTGACTGACTTGATTCAAGATGCATATAAAGATAAACCTGTATTTGTAAATGTAGATGAAAACACATACGCAGCTTCTGTAGGCCTTACAAGGCTACATATTTACTCAGTTTTTCTACTGATAACGAGGGCAGTGAAAATGTGTTTATTATGTAAATGTGGAACCGCTGACACTTTCAGTGGTTTTACATTTACACGGGTGGGAGGTGCGGCGCAGGAGCACTGGTTCCCAAATCCTGCTCTCCCCCCTGTGCTGCTGCCTCTGTGGGAGGAGCAGCGCAGGGCAGGGGAGAGCAGGAGGCTGTGCAGGAACCTGCATGTACCGGCCCCTTATGTACCGGCTCCCACCTGCCCCTTCTCCCTATGTTGCTGCTTTTGATACACAGGCAGCAGCATGGGGTGGGAGTGGAGAAGTTGCGTGTAACTGTGAGGATTAATGGATGAGCCCAAGCTAGGAAGACTGAATACAGCCAGGACATCAGAAGAGGCATTTTTAGTTAGTTTTAGGACCACAACCACATTATAAATCTTCGATTGCTCTGTTCCCTTCTACATGCTTATACTTAATTTGCTATTTAAATTGACTCATTTAGGTTTGGCATGCTGGTGCTAATACTGTACTTCTCACATGTATCTGGCACTGAGTTGTCCAGCTTTAAAAGTTATACTGCTCGACTGAAGGATGCATTTTGCATCACAGAGGTTATGGGCCTGGCATCACAGGGAGGCTGCTTGCGAGACAACGCCTGTGAAAAAAAATACAGAGTGGGTGAGATTTCCACGTGACCACACTAAGCTTGCTGTCACTGAAGACAGTGGAAGTTGTATTTCACTGGAAGAAGCTAGACTGGCACTAGCACTTTATAAAACCTCACACATAATGGAACTATATATCAAACTGACTTTGTTAGTCTATTTTAGTGTTGGGCATGGTGGGATTTTTTATTTTGCTATTTGATTTTTGTCTCGCTACAGTGTAATAGCCATTGTAAATGATCTGATGGCATAATTTGATGATTAGTTCACTGATGAAATTTTTATTTACCATCCTCAATATTCAGAATCCCTGTACAAATACTCCCAAAAAAGACTTTATTGACATGCACCCAAAGAGCCATTTTCCTATGGAAACGTGAGCTTCTGACCTAGCACAGTTATTTGAACCATAGTAATGTGGCTTCACTTCTTTTTGTGGTTCTGAACAATTTTTTAAAAGCATTTGATGTTGCTGAGCTAAATGTTGATGACCATTTCAGCCTGTATTTGAAAGATCGATCAGAAAGTGTTTTAGTGAAATCTCTGAACCATCACCCTTGATGTAATTTAGCTTATTAGAGTTTTTGTTCTTCTGAAGAACAGGATGATGTAAACAACATTCATTAGCTTAGGCGAAGCCTGCAATCCTTACCGCAAGTAGCCTTGTTGTCTTCAGTCCTGGGATAGCAGGGGATATGGCATATTTACTCTTTTGTGGCAATAACCAAAAATAGCATTGAGGCAGCAGTTGGCATGATATGCCTGTACCTTTTTTCAGTGAGACTCAAGTAATGTCCGTGAGCAAATAAAAGCTCCCTTAATCACTTCAGAAATTGTAGAAATATTTTCTTTCTTGTTTCTAAATATTTTTAAAAAACATTTTTATGACCAGCTCTTGTTATGACCTGATGATTATAATCTTTTATAAACAATAACTTATCCTTTATGATACTGACATTTACTCTACAATGCAAGTTTGAGTGAAGGAGAGAAGATATTTTTGCTTCTGACTCTGATGCATGCTGCATTAATTGCACAGGCCAGAGGCTCTCCAAGTGTGGTCCATGGTCCATTAGTGGTCTGGGACTCTCTTGCAGGCAGCCTGCACTGGCACGTCAGCCCGACATCTTCCTCATGAGGTTGGAGCGCTAGTGGGGGAAGGAGAGGGAGTAGCGGCTGGGGGAATGGCAATGCAGGAAACAGCTCACCTGGAGACTTTCCCTGCTGCTCCCATTGGCTGAAATCACAGCCAATGGGAGCAGCAGGGGGTGGTGCTTGGGAGCAGCAGGAAGCGCAGAGCCAGGTAAGTGCCTCTCATCCTTCTCATGCCTAGAAACATTTTCACCTGCAGCAACTCCTTCCCACTGAGACTCCAGGATCCCCAGGCCACTCCTGCACCCAACCTCCTTCTTGGTCAGAGCTGCCTACTTCTGCATACTCCCTCCCAGCCAGACCTCCTGCACCCATTTTGTCATCATGGATGGCGGCTGGCCAGTGTTCCATGAAAAAATGCATTAAGCGGGGTAGGCCGTGGGCCCAAGAGTTTGAGACCCATTGGTATAGGCTTAAAAAAAACAATTGCTGCTGTTAATGATAATGTTCTGCTTAGGAAACTTTTGAATCAAGATGCTGTCTAGCAGACGTTGCATTTGAATGGTGCCAGTATGTTGGAAATCCCTAAGGAATTTGCTCCATGGGTGACAGTGTCTGAATAAACCCCAGTTAATTTTAGAGAGTTGTATTGCATTTTACAATTATTCCTGGACACAATCGCTATTTAGGGCATCTGATAAACTTTCATTTTAGAAAGTCCTCTTGGGCTGGTTAAAGCTGAGTTAAGAATTGCAACAAAATAGTCTCATAGCCCAGTTGCCAGTAAACCAAATAGAAACATTTCCAGTCAGTGTGAAGCTAAGGTGCAGCCCTCCTTAGGATTCAGCCCTTCCTGCTGCGAGGCATTCTCATATACTGATTCCCAGAGAGCTACCTTTCCTCCTGGGAAATCGGATTTGTCAGTGGTCTCAGAGGCTGCCTGATTTATCTTCCAGTGAGCACATTTGCAAGGAAAGGGAGTGGGGAGCTGCCATTAACTTATTTCTTGCCATATCAGATAAATCATGAGTATGCTCTCTCAAATTCCATTTTCAAGTCCAGTGACTGCCTTCTCTTTCCAGCTGTGTAGTTGTTTCATTGAGTAACCTTGGGCAGATAATTTAATCATTCTCTGCCTAAATAATCCATCTATAAAATAGAATGAATCTACAGCTAAAGAGACGTAGATAAGTGAAGGGATTGTTATTGTTATTTTATTATATTACACACTCATTTATTCAGAATTTCTTTTATTGAGCAGTTCTATACAAAGGGGTTGCATAAATACCTGATTCATTGTAATTACCTTGTGTAATCAGATAGTCAAGACAACTCATGTGTGAAAGAATGCAGGGGAATATTAGTATATCCTGTTAGGAGACCTACTCTGTTGCTTTCTTCAGAAAAAATATTGTTCAGAGTTGTCCGGCCTGCTGTTAAACTCTCTATCGATCTGTTCCAGCCTGCTTTGCTGTTATTCTCTCTACATGTCTAGCACTGGACTCATCCATCCACAGAGTCTCACTACTGTTTTCTGTGTGCATATTCTCTGAAGCTGCTGCCATCTGGAATAATCTTCCTGTGCCTATTTGCCTTGTCAGTCAACACGTCTTCATTGACAAATATTTCTTCTACCTTGCATGCACCTCTTAATGTCTCTATCCTTCTGCTGTTTACTTTCACGTTATAACTATTATTTTGTACTAGGAAGTACTAGGGGATACACATGGTATGAAAGACACAAGACAAATAAAGTTGCATTGTATAATGTGCTGTGAAGGATCACAAATAAGCAGTGCTCGTTGAACTGCTAGCAGGATCCTGGAGTTGTCTGCCAAAGCTTTTGAAAAGCACAAAAATGTCCATGGAGCCCATTGAAATGTAAATGAGTTGCTTGAACTGACCTTTCTGTAAATGTTTAGGCTTTTGTTCTTTTTCCCACTCTAGCCGGGTACACATCACTGAGGCAACGCTAAATCACCTAGGCAAAGCTTATGAAGTAGAAGAAGGGAATGGACACCTAAGAGACCCATACCTTAAATCAATGAACATCAAAACCTACTTGGTGATTGACCCAAGGGTATGTGTCTGTAACAAATATATATACACGTGTGTTTTAATTCAGGAATATAATTAAAGTGTGTGAGCGGGCAGGGAGGAGGGGAAGAACATATGTGTCATCTGTATGGTTTGAATGCAGGATCTCTGGATCTAAAAGCCTGTCCTCGTACTGCTTGAGATGAAGGTCCATAAGCTTACAGGCAGTAGCAGAATTATACATGTCTTACATAGTGCAGCCACGAGGGAGGGACCAAAACACATGCTTACATATTACTTGATGTATGTGTGTTGTGCAAACCAATATATGGAGAAAGGGTTCGCATAAAGCTAAACTATATCATAATCCTGAGTTTCAAAGGAAAAGCACTGCCATAAAGTCCTTCTCAGTAACAGCTAAAGCTCCTAAAGCAAATAATTTTGAAATTGATCTGCCCTTCTCTGAAGGAAAGCTCATTCTAAATAGCGTTCAGTGTAGGGCATGCTGGTAGCTTCACCATAGATGCCTTGGTAAAGACTCTTTTCTCAGTACAGAGTACAGCCAAATGGGGAACATTCATTTATGACTGCTGTCCGCAGAAAGGGATGTTTGTGGGTGATGGCCATACATGCGTACTTGTTAACTACTAAGACTCTGTGCCCAAGAGAGATCTTCTGTCTTTTCTAAAGGCTTCCTCAATCCTCCTCTTGTGCCAGAAATGGAAAATACATCCACCTCTACAAGTGTTCTCTAGTGTGATTAATCTCTGAAGCAGTGCCAGACTGGGGCTTATTCACCATCGGCCCTTCCTCAACAGTTCACTTTATTCACTGTCCATCATGATTACCCCATATCAGGCTGCAGTGTCAGCATTACAAACAAGGCCAAGGAATCATCTAATTATTTTCTCCATGTTTCGTGATTTTATCTGGCTGTGTGTAAACTAGCCACCTGGGTATGTAACAGTTCTGAGTGTTTTAGAATGAAAACCAAATAAAGCAGCAAAAAAAGAGACTCGGGGGGCACCTCCTGAAATATCATCTGAGCTGGGACGCTGCTGTGTCACATCCAGAGCTTAGCTTGTGAAGTTCATTGCAATGGAGTCCAGCAGTTCCTGTACTTTATTGGGTTCTCCGAGCATGGATTATGTGCCCTTGCAGCCAATCCTGAGCTGCCTTGGATATGCTAGTTTAACTGGGGCTGGATCAACACTACAGATAGAAAAGGCATCCAGGGTAACAGTTTGTGTGTGTGTGAGTGAACATTTGACATTCTGCTTATGGAAGGAATATACCTAGACATCAGCTTCTCTACATTTCCTTGTACACAGACCTTGTTGACTGGTACCACTGATCCTTCTTTGTTTATGAGGACTCCTGCCCTAGGAAACATGAAATGTTTGTTCTTGTTGAAACTCGGCTCTAACTGTTCTTATGTTCCCCCATAGAAGTGCCATGCCTCAGGTAGACTCTGAAAAAGAGTGGGTTGTCTGCTGTGTTGTTTTGATTAGGCTTTCTATCTAGGATGCTTTATATAACTCACTCATATCTGTATTCTGGGACAGTAGCTCTGGAAGCCAGTCTTCGAATGCTGAACATACTGAGGTACCGCAGTAGCTATTAAATGCCCATTTAACAAATAGAATTTAGAAAAATGAAAAGCAAGACGAGAGCATACAGACACTTAGCGCATCCGTCAGAAACGCTAAACCTGATAGCAGCCACCTTCTTTTTTTATCCTTACTCCCCCTCCCATCCCCTGATCCCAAGCTGTTTGTTTTTAGGTGCCTCTGTTCTGATTACTTTTCCTCTTTTCTGTCCCTCATTTTTCCAACCCAGCTGAAATTTTTATGCACCCTGGGCTAAGGTTACCAACTGGTACATCTCATGGTTAAGCTGAGTACCTTGAGAGCAAGAAATGTATGCTGGTGAGTGAAGCAGCTGCCGAAGTCTCCAGACAGGTCTCATAAGCTATTACTGTGGCAAGCTGCATTAGGCATTACTGCATGAGCAGGGAGAGAATGGAGGCCCCTTGAAGGAGCTACATGATACAGCAGAAGTGTGTTTGCAGTGTGTGGATCTGTTGGCACTTTCTCACCATGTAGTCTAGAAGTCCTACCAGCTGAATCTTTCAGCTTGGATCTTTTCCCCAGTCTCATGAGGTGACCTTTGCTTTGCAAGTATTGCCGATGCCATGCATAGAGATGAAGGGAGAGATCATTTGGGGAGTTTGCTCCCCTTTCTTATAGCAGTTCTTGTCTTTGAATTACTCAGGAATTTCCAGCTGTTCCTTTGCCAAGATGTACATTTCTTGTTCACAATTTTTCCTGTCAAAAAATGGCCACTCAACCAGGTGATAGTCCATTTAATTTTGTCTGGCTGACATGTCAGTTTGCCTTTTGTCTCTGAGAAACTGATTAACCCTGCTTTTTTTTGAACTGGGAACATATCTCAGGAATGTTATACAGTGTAAATGCAACTATATATATATACACAATGTTGCCTATACATTTTACCAGGACAATAACGATCAGCAGATTATAAGTTTTCAAATGCTACCTCAGAAGGTATGCTTTGTACAAAATGCATTATAGTTTTGTAAAAAGGGTGAACATAGGGATATGGACTGTTACAGGCAGTTTTCAAATGTCTTTCTTTAGTGATACCACTAGAAATGGCTATTCAAACTCATTTAGCTGTTCTAAATTATGGACTGAATATTACAAAAACATGTAGGTGAATAGATTTTTACTGGCACATTATGTTATGTGTGTACTCATTATTGTGATGTGACACACCTCTTTTAAAATGGCCTTTCCACTCCTGGAGATGCCTAAATTGTGAGGCTATAACTATCCATCAGTGTGCTAAGGTCTGTTGCTTCTATTACCCAATATTCCTAGAGTTTCTTCTGTTTTTGCTTGCATAAAGGGGCATTAAGAGGCTTATATGTTCCTTTGCTGCACATCTGTGGCAGAAGGACCTGATCTCTGTTGAAATCCAGGACTGAGCTTTGTACTCTCTCCAGCTTCCTCCCAACCATTGTGTGGGGTTGTTCTTTGTCATTTACTCAAGACCTCATGATTATGGTCTTTGTCCTGCCTGCAACTTTCCTCTGACAGTGGGGAAATCCATTAATCTGTCTGCAAGGATCTGCAGTCTTTGGTGAAGATACACGTGGTCCAGAAAGCCAGGAGGTTGAATAAAAGCAGTTTTTCAAACATTGAATCTTCAGAGAGCAGCTAAGACAATTTAATTTATTATGATTTGCTTAAACTAGAGTTAACCAAGATGGGAGCTGGGGAATCAGGATAACATGCCATATTCCTGAAGAGCAAGGTCCTGCACAGTTGTGTGGCTCAAATGTACAAATGCAACAGAACCTCAGAGTGCAGTGTAATTTTATATGTAATTGTGTGTCTCTTACTTTTAGTCTAAACAGCGAACATCGAATAATCATCTCCCTAAGACACGAGTGAACGATGGGCTGAAGATGCGAGCCTCTGTCCGTATGACACGTTATTTGGAGTCCTGGGGAGCAGCCAGGCCCTTTGCCCATCTGAACCACAGAGAAAGTGTGAGCAGTGAATCGTCAACTCCAAGTAGGAAGCAAAGAAAGGTGATGGTTGGATTGGTACTTTTACTCCCTGTAGGGGTGTGTGTGTGTGAATGCTGTTCTGAAGTGCTACATAGTAACATTATTTTGAAATAACTAGTGTTATTTTGAAATAACTTAGTCCACGTCTACACGTCAGGCAGTTATTTCAAAATATTGTTGAAATACTGTCAAGCTAGAGGACTACTTCTATAGAAACTAAGCCACTCTGCAATGGATAGGGAAAGATGGAAGGAAATAGTGAGGGAGGCACTAGACATCTTTGGGTGTTGAGCCCATGATTGTTGATGGTGATGATAATAGAGGACTTCTTACTCTGACTCCTGTAACCCTCATTGCACGAGGAGGAAAAGTGCTCTATTTCGAAATAAGTGCTGTGTAGATGCTTCCTATTTCAAAATAAGTACATAGTTGACACAGTTCAATTTGCGTAGCTTATTTCGAGTTAAGCCCTGCTGTGTAGATGTGCCCTCAGAGAACACCATTATGGCAACTGGGGACATCCAGTGCTATGCACACGCACAGTCGTAAACAGGAACATTGAGTTCAGGGATAGGATGCGGGACGGAAACACACACACATCAGTGATCAGTATAACTACACCATAAAATCAATAGAAATTAATAGGCTCATGCAGATAGCAGAGCACAGGATGAATGGAAAGTTAATCATGTAACTAGAGGATTCCTGCATCCTGTACCAGCTTCAGTTTCTGGATCTATTGAAGATGGTGCCCTGTCCGGAGGAGGCCACTAGGGCTTTTCCCAGTGAGAACCTTAATTAACTTGACAGTGCTAATGTGAAGAATAAAACAGGAATTCTTCTTCTTCTTTTCATACTCCTGGAATTTGGGAGAGGATCTTAAAGGTAGCCGTTTAGGCTCTGATTCCTCCAAGTAATTAAGACCATGATTAACTTTAGTTACATGTAAATGCTGTTGATGTCTAGCTTCATTTTAATTGATTGATTAAGTGCTTTGCTGAATGGAGGCCATGGTAGTGCACCTAGTGTAAGTAAATAAATCAACCATTAAACCCCTCTTACTGAGAGAGATGTTGTCTCAAGTGCATCAGTTATTGTCTGTCCTCTTTGGATCTTAACTTTCACCTGAAGACCCACTAGACCCAAAAGAGATCTCACTTTAATGCCTTATCTGAAAGATAGCATCTCTAACTCTTCCTCCTCCTCCTTTCCCCATCACTGATTACATAATACCAAGCTGTGGCATGGTGATTGAATCTTTGCTTTTCTGGCTCTGAAAAGGAAATGAAAGAGATGCATCTTGCTCTCAGCTAACCCATACTTACATGCTAATCAAATGTAATGCTCTACACAACACCTTTCCAGCACCTCTCTGCTTGACTAGTGGGGAACAAAGCTGCAGCGTGATTTATCAGTTCCTCCTACTTGTGCTGTATCACTGTGTCTAAGTAGCTTTCTCTTACCAGACATGCAAATATTTTTTACAGTTTATGAGCAGTAACTCATTCTCAAATCCTCTTGTTTAGGAGATACATTTGAATTCTACAGGTCGTCAAAAGACTTCAGATAGGTAAGTCCAGCACCATTATTATGTACTGTGTGATCCCATTATAGTGTGACATGCTGTAATTATGTGACTTTATTCAAACAAACAAAACACAAAGCTCTAGATTGGGAGGAGGTCCTGTTGTACAAAGAAGGAGTAAAACAGTACCTGTCCCAGAGAGCTTTCACTCTAGATCAGTTTCAGATGCACTGCACCTGCTTCTGTTTATCAGGAAGAGTATTGGGTCTTCATTCACTAATAACTTTGGTTTTCAGTTACAGAAATGTTTAATTAAGTCAAATGCAGTGGTCACATGAACCTGCAAATCCTAAAACTAGTTTTGAACTTTGCATGGCTTATTTGTTCCCTCCTGGTGTTCTGGTATGGCATAGTCATGCCAGAAACTTGTCAGTGACAGAATTTTTCCAGGCAGTCTCTCTTTGCTTCCTCTTTATTGTCATCCACAGTAGCAAGCTTTGGCCATTTCTTATACATTCTCTTATTAGGTGAAGGTGTTTTTCTTGGTTTCTAATTTCCATGGTACATCATCATTCCAAGATGAAGAGGTGTCAGAGACATTTAAAATTTCTCATGGGTATACAGGCCTCATATTCATCTAAAGTAGAACAATTTGTATAGTCCAGTTTTTAAATGTTGCATTTAATTGCAAGATGCTTCTTACCTGCGCTTTTGCTTTTTTAAGTTAGAGCCAACTCTTTCTGAATGATGGATGTTGCAGCTAATGTCTCATCAGAATAACCAGCCACACCAAATTTGGCCTGTCAGACTTCTCATGTAAACTTCTGTAAGAAGATTTTTCATCTGGACAGAAGGCTGCCTTCAAAATGATTTGTCTTGAATGATTAATTTGCTTGAGGTTAATCTGCTTAGAGCTGTTGTATTACATTCAATCTCTCTCTGTCTCTCTGTGTTAGTCTGCATGGATCTAGACAAGAAAAGTTATGTCCCTCTTCCCTTGTAAGCTATAAGTGAGTTCCTTCTTCCTCCCTATGCTTCTCTATTTGTTCTGTCACTTTGAGCCCCTGAGGGCCTAATATTTCCTCGCTGACTCCATCTTTGTTTTTGTAGGAAAGTGAGATGATGCTTGTGTGAGGGAGGGTAACCTCATATAAATGTATACTTTTGTGTGCCATTCCTTTTTGACTTTCATATTAGCAATAATTGAGAGTGTTCCCAATCATTTTAAAAAAGATTTGTTTAAATTTTTCAGAACTGACAAAGTAATTGTGTTTTTGCTTTGATAATTCTTGTTTTTGGTTTAGTCTGTCATAAAGTATGGGAATTACTTATATTTGTTTAAATAGTTTATTGGGTTTATAGTGGAGCTCATGTTGTTATTTTGATGTATTTTGAGGATACTTGTAATAGTTAAGTGTCTGGTAAAAATGCATGCTGTGCATGTATTCAGCAGCATGTTTCAGAAGTCTGAGCAACGAAATATCACATTCAAAGATGTAAATTGATTTCATGCTTAATAACTTGTGTCTCTCTTTATATATTTAGAAATATGTCTCAGAAGGGAAGGATGGAAGACGATACTTATGATGAAATGATGTCAACCATTGAGGGTCTCAATTCCATTATGTACATGCATTTTTAAATGTTTTTCTAGATTTTAAAAGCAACTTGCCTGTGTGCCTTTTTCCTTGTTTGCAACTTGAGTTCCTGTGTTAAAGCACAGCTTAATATAGTTCCATTGTGAAATTCTCAACCAGGTTATAGACAAATGTTCATTGTGAGAAAACAAGACATTTGACTGAAAATAGATAATGTCCAACACAGTTATTCAGTGCTGCATTTTATCAGTGTGAGCACGTTCCACATTTTAAGATTCTCCCAGCACTTTGTAATGTAATGGGCTGAATAAAAGTTATAGGATGTGTTGGAAGCTCAGAGGGTGAGGCAGTGGGGCACATGTAGGAAGAGATCAGGAGCACATGGATAACTGCTGGGAGCAGTTCACTGATGGTACTTGGATTATCAGTGCTAGTAGCAAGCCCAGCAGTTGGTACAGTATATCTGTAAAAAGCGGATGAGAGCTGTATTTTGTATCTTTTAAAATGAATTCTAGCATGGAAATTCATGCAAACATAGAATAATTTCAGTTGAGAGGGAGCTATCTATCACTTCCTACTGGACTGGCAAGGCTGGTGAAATTGCACTCACACAGTAGATAGCAGGTTTGCAGAGTGAAGGGAGAAGTGATCGGATATCTCCAGTCCATCTGTAACATCTCCAGTCCGTCTGTCACATTTATGACAGGGTACCCAGCCAGGAAGGTTTCAGATTGGATTCCTTTTGTACTGATTACTGTACTACCAAAATCAATAGCTGAAATGTAAAGGCTTTTGGAGGACTCCGCCAGCTGTTCAGAAAAGCATGATGCCATCGTAAACAAGCCTCTGGCTAAGTGAACCATGGAATCCAACATGACACACGTGATTTTTGCATTCTGTTACGTTTGTTGCATACATTTTGTGAAACATGTTTCTGTTTCAATGCAGACCATGGTGTAATAAATCAGATTACTTCTATAGAGGCTCGCTGTTTTTTGTAGAAAAAGGACTGGAAAAAGAGGTAAGAGAGAAAGCAATTTTTTGGGTTATCCTAAGTTTCAGATAAAAGACTGTGTCTACATGGGAGCTGGGAGCATGCTTCCCAGTCTAGGGAGACAGACATGCACTATCTCTGCTTGAGAACGTTAACAGTAGCAGTGTGGGCACTGTGATACAGCTGCTGTATAGCTTGTCCATCTGTGCCCATGCCTGAGACCCTCTGAGTCTGAGCTTGGGAGGCTAGTCTGAGCAGCCACCTGTGCTACATTGTTCACATGCGATGAAGAGTCCTGTGGCACCTTATAGACTAACAGATTTATTGGAGCATAAGCTTTCATGGGCAAAGACCCACTTTGTCAGATTCATTACGAAGGTGCCACAGGACTCCTCGTCGCTTTTGCAGATCCAGACTAATACGGCTTCCCCTCTGATACTTGACACCATTGTTCACCTGGGTATTTTTTTTATCACTTTTGTGTCTGTCTGCTGGGGGGTTCGCCCCCAGCTGCAGTGTAGACACACCTTCTCAGATACACGAAAGGACAGTTGAAATTGAAAGTATGTCCTTACAGTGACTGTTGATTCCTGAGGTGACTGCAGTACTAAATGCATTTTAAGCAATGTGATGTAATGCGGATGCCTTGGTTCACCTGGATTATTCCTTCCTTCTTGGTAACATTAATTATATGGACAAAAGGAACCTGTTAATAATCTAGGGTTAAACCTCAGTCCTTTGAAGTCAATAGATGTTTTGGCAGTGGGCCCAGCATTCATTTGAACATCTTTGTTATAAAAAAGCTATAAGAGGTATTTAAAATGTGCCTTACATATGTTGTAGCAAAAAGGACTCTGCTTTTTAACATCATTTCATTATACATCAACATAATGGTACAGTATGTACCTGTATGAATAGTAACATTATCCTTGATACTGAAAACATCCTGAGTCATTGTAGAGTCATGGCTTAAATGGACGCAGGATTGAATTTCAAATCTTTAAGTATACAGTATTTCACTATCCCATTGCTATTACATTTTGTATAATAATCTATTGCACAGTTACTATACCTCTTTAGCTGTCACCAGCTGGTTAGAAACTAATTCGTCTGGACTGGAATCTTCTTCAAAGATGCCTAAATGTGTATCTTATCTGGTTTCTCTTGACATTCTTGGCTTAATAGTATAGTGTAAAGATACTTTGTGGTAAATTTGTTTATCAGTAGAATTTAAAAATTCAAGTAGTAGATTACATTACAAAAAATAAACTTAAGTATTAGCCTTATTAAATACTCCAATCTTTGTTTCAGTATCGTACCATCCCCATCCCTGGACTGAGGAGTTACTTTGCCTGTGCTAGTTTTGTCTTGCTCTGTATATTTGTGATACAGATGTTGGTCATGCCAAAGTAAGTTGGTGGTGTTTTGCACTTCTTTACGTTTTGAATGGATTCTCTGGATAAAACACTGCTTACATGTGAACAGTGCCTTCAGCTCTTCCAGCTCATCCTGAAGGGCTGTAGCTAAGGCTCTGTCTACAGTTAAATCATGATAGTAGTGTTTCAATGTAGACATGCAGACTTCTGCGACAGGAGGGATTCTGCCATTAGTATCGTTCTTCTGCCTCTGGCCAGGTCAATGAAATAATTCTTCCATACACCTAGAGTCATCTACCTGGTTGATGTCACAGGTTTACCTATAAAAGCGACAAGGAGTCCTTATAGACTAACAGATGTCACTCAGGGTGTGGATTTCTCATAGCTTTGAATGATGTGGATGGGTTGGCCTAACTTTTTAATGTAGAGCTGGCCTAATAAGTTACATACATATTCATTCTTAATGGTGACATGCTCTTTGTTAGTATGTTGCAATCATAGTTAGTTTTGTGCTTGAACCATGACAGTTGCGTTAATCTAAGTGGATGGTGCTTCCTTAGTTGTGTGTGTAACTCTGCTCAGTACACACAGGGAGAAGACCTGTTAAACAAGGAAGGGGATTTTTCTGACCATCACCTTACTGATTGAGGATGAGCATAGGAGAGTAGGAGTAGGCAGTTTGGGAAGGTTTGAAGCCTGAATTTGATGTGGAAGGACCGAGAAAATCAATGAGGGGTTTGAACTTGGAGTGACTAGCTCAACAAAACAGTGTAATCTTAGGGGACTACTATAAATTCATATTGGGAACCTGCTAGACATTCATTTTGTTGTATTCATTAGAGAAACTTAATTGTAGCAGTGGCATCTTGCGTAGACTGGTGGTAAGATTTGTGGAGCCTAGTGAAGAGGCAGTTGAACAGTTGAAAATAGAGATGGCCCACATTTTGACAAAGATTTAAGCAATCAGGATGGAAACAACTTACGAAATGCTTGGAGGAGGAAGGTCAGATTTGGTGAGAGTGTGAATGAGAGGGACGAAGGTGAAACACCTGTAATTGGCTGTGGAGCACTTAGGAAAGAAACTCTTACCACACACATCTCTTGTAATGATTAATGTCAGGATTGTGAATTGGTTAGTAATATTAGCTCTAGTATTGCTATCTGATCTAGGGACATTAAGATGCAGGTATTTCACTAATTGTGTAGTCGATAGAATTTTTATCGACTACATGATTAATCGATAAGGGAAGGCGTTCAGTCCCAGTTTGTGCTGGGTCCAGGAGATAGCCCTGCTGTGGCTCTGCAGCTTAAATGTAGTAAGAGCCAGGTGGGCAGGCAGCTTGGCTTCTACTACATTTAAACTGCAGAGCTGCAGTCGGGGTACATCCTGGACCCAGCACAAGCTGGGACTGAGCCAGGCTCCAGCAGCCCTGCCCCCCCCCCCCCCCAAAGCTTTGCGGCAGCCTCCCCTGTCCCCCAGAGGCAGCAGTGCGTGGGGGCAGGGACACAATGTGAAGAATGTGTTGGGGGGACCAGCTTTTAGGCTGGCTTCCCCCAGCACTGGCTCCTGCTTCCCCCCCTCCCCCCCCCTTGATGCCACTGATACAAAGGCAGCAAGTTGGGGGAAATGTGAGTAGTCAACTCTACTGCTCACTTACATCCCTAATCTGATCGTGGCTGCCATTATTAATATAGTTGCTTGATAGGACTCTGAGGCCAGGGAAGGTTTGTTACAGCTCTAGAGACAGCTGACTTTCCTCCGTATTTTAAATTTTCTGCCATACTGTTGTTCTCTGCTGTTATACTAATGATGGCTCTGTGATTTATAAATGGGGTAATAACACATGATTTGAATGAATGTGTGGAAAACCTGAAAGTGAATGTTTGCCAAGATAAGGCAATAAACATTCATGGAAGGCCCTTTGTCATGATCATCTAATGCCAAAAGAACAGCAATGATACTGATTTTAGTTAAGGAAAACTGCATTATTGACTGTAACTTGGTCAATTGTAATTAGACTATGACAATTTGCATAACACTTCTGTTTAACTTTGTTTTCCTTTCTCTGTTTTAGAAAAGAAAAAATAGCATGTTCATTTGGAATTGTAGCCATCTTAATTCTGCTTATTTTGTGTGTGTGTTTTGCTAATAAATGCCTGGTAAGTAGAAATAGGCCAGCATTTTCAAAAAGTGGTTAAAGTTTGGCATCAGAATATAAATGATCTGATTTTCAGAGGTTCTGAGCCTTGATAGGAGTTGTAGATGTTCAGCACTTCTCACAAGTCAGGACATTCATTTTTAGGTGCCTCAAATACACATTTAGGGACTTAATGTCCGGCCCCCACATTTGAAAATTTTTATCGTAATTCCTCCGTGCTGTTTTACAGTTGTAAACACAGTTTGAACTGGATTTTTTAAAAGTTCTTTCTGTTCTTGCAGTCACGTTTTCTGGAAGATGTACACTATATGGTAGGAATCCTGATTATGGATCCTGTAATTTTAAGTGTCATTAAAGTGAAATGGATTTTTTGAGTGCATAATCATTTTAGGACTTGATTGACTACAAGAATTCATAAGCTTGTTATGGTGGCATTTCCATAGCTAGATAAAAGGTAATGTTCTTAATGTTGGTCCTTAGCAAACCTAGAATCCTAGAAAGTAAAATTACTAGTATTTGAATTGACAGTGCTGTGATCAATGGGTATGTTACCAAATGTATGCAAACAATGTTTTTAATAAAATTAAAAAAGGCTGCACAAAAAACAGGGTGCAGTCCTACGATGTACAAGAGATAACTTCCTTCAGTCCAGCCTCCCCATCGTCCGCGATGGTTCTCTTAGGTAGCCAGGGTCTAAGATCAAACTATTTATGGTATGTCTGTGTTGTCTAAAACCCTGGCTGGCCAGTGCCAGCTGACACAGGTTTGCCGGTCTTGTGCTACAGGGCTGTTTAATGACATCAGAGACAGTTGAGCGTGGGCTGCATTACAGGATCTAAAACCCTGAGAGGTGCTGCTCAAGCCCAAACCTCTACTTCACAATTAAGCATCTCCTTAACTCAAGCCCCACTCAGGGCCCACCTACGGGGGGAGTGGGAAAGGGGACAACTGCTTCAGGGCCAGCGATTCAAAAGGGCCAAAGACTCTTGGCTGCTGCTGCTGTTCCTGCAGGAGCGGTGGCAGCTGGAGTGGCCCTTTCACATCACCACCGGCATGCTCCAGGCAGCTCCATGGGCTAGGGAAGGGAGTTTTGTGTTTGCTCTGGGCAGCACTGAGGACTGGCTGCTTGAGCCCCCCGCTCCCCTTCTGCCCGAGGCTATGCCTCTTGTGGAGTGCTGAGCCGCCCCTCCACCTTGCCTAAGGTTCCCCGCAAGGATGAGGGGATGAAGAGGGGTAGCTCACATGATCAGAGTAGGGCTACTGGAGGAGTGGGTACAAGGGGAAGAGAAGGGCTGGTGGAGGGGGGCAGGTCGCAGGAGGGCTGAGGACAGTGAGAAGGGCAGGAGTCAGGACAACAGAGGAAGGTGAGGAGTTGGGGGGGGGGGAGGGGAGGAGCAGCAGGCACCAGGGGACCTGATGGAACAAGGGGAGGAGACATGGCAGCAGAGAGAAAAGGTAAAGGTTTAAAAATATTTATTAATAACTTGGGTGCCACAGTGACACATCCAGACAAGCCACATGAACTCAGTACAGGTGCACAGCACAAAATTCATTCTGCTCATGGGAGGAAACTCTTAGGCTATGTCTACACTGGCGATTTCTTGTGCAAGAACACATCCACACTGCCATGTGCAAGCCGTGCTTTTGCACAAGAGCATCCATGGCAGTCTGGACGCTGTCTTGCCCAAGAGAGCTCCGATGGCCATTTTAGTCATAGGGGTTTCTTGCACAAGAAATCTCTGCTGAGCATCCATACTGCCCTCTTGCGAAAGAGAGCTTACACCTGTTAGAAAAGAGTAGCTCTTGCGCAAGATGCCCTCTTTTACCACGCCATACAGTAAATTTTGTTGCGCAAGAGCAGGCGGGCAGTGTGGATGCTCTGTGGGTTCTTGCACAAGAACGGCTGTACTTGCGTAAGAAGCCACAAGTGTAGACATAGCCTTAGAGGGAACACTTCCTCCAGCCTCTCTGCCCCCGAGTTAATGTCACACATATTGGGTTAATGCAACTGCAGGATAGTTGCATGAGGGGGGTTTGGTGGGGGCCAAACTAATCCCTGTTGGTAGAAGGATGGTGGGAAAAGGCCTTCGAGAGGGGTGACATGACACCTTTTACTTCTGGTCATGTGTCCATCTTGCCCCGAGCGTGTTATCTCCAGAGGCGTGGCTAATGGAGGTCAGGGGGCATGGCTAATGGGGGCCAGGCGGTGTGGCTAATGGGGCACCACCAAAAATTATACAAACCTGCTGCCCATGCTTGCTGCCTCTGATACAGAGGCAGCAAATGGGGAGAGAAATGTGTGTAGTTGATAGGATTAAACAATAACCCCAGGCTTATCAGTTAATTGTGTAGTCGACTACACATTGACATCCTGAGTTTCTGTAGAGATGTATGTGTTAGCAAAGAGATATTTCCTGTAATAGGAAGTGCAGGTTAGGTTTTGTTGTTGTTGAATGATTGGTTTATTTTATTCAGTCTCTTATTTAAGTTTTTAGTTTTAAATATAAAAGCAAAATTAGCAAAGTTATAATATTTACACGAAATAATTTCTTGTTGTGACCTTCTGATTGTTTAATTGTGTATTTGGACTTCTGTTTGTGCAATGGACAAATGTATCTAGAATTAGAACTCTTGGCACATTAAAGCTTTCCTAGAATGCATCTTGGTAAGACTAATGTGTTTCGTTTATAGAAATGCTGCTCAGAACACTGGCCTTCTACACACCACCTTTGTGCTATTCTGGATAAGGTGGAAACAGTGCCTCTAGTGAGAGTCCCATTGGCAGTCATCACTATCGGTGCTTTGCTGATCATAGCTATTTTTAATTTGGTAAGTACTTGCAGTTGTCTTTGTTCTGTGCTTTTATTTAATTTTGTATTCTTTCCAGACCTGCCCACCCACTCCACTCCTGTGTTAACTCGAGTACCATGTTCTTGGCCTTATTTTCTGATGTGTAACTCATCATTACAGAAAGATAATACTGAATGTTGGGCCAAGTAGAATGCTGAGGAGAGAGATTGTGCAATTTGTGGAGCCAGAAATTCATATATTATATCTCATTCTCTATTTGTTTCAGGCTGTCTGTAGTATCTGCTGATTATAATTACTATGGCTATAAGCGAATGCCAGCTTTTTTATAATAGTGAGTTATTTGGCTTGCATAGGCAATGGTTTTATGGCATATAGGCAACCCAGCACTTCTTCATTGCACTAGCTAAGGTCACTGAGGAGGATAACCAAGAAAAGTAAGAATCAGTGCCCTGTTTAAAAACAAAGCCACTATGGTAGTTGCAAGGTCCTATTCAGGAGTGTTTACTCCCATTGTTGGAGTTCAGCTTGAGTAGGGCTGCAGGATTTAGGGTCAGATTCAATTTTCATTGAAGTCCAAAGCAAGTCTTTTTACTGTCTTCAATGTACTTGTTGTACTGAACTTTTGGCTCATAAAATGGAAAGGCAAAAAGCTGTTTAGAAGTCCCCAAAATATTAATAACTTTTCTCCCTGGATCACGCAGCTCTGAAAACAGGTTCACTTTTGAAAAATGTGTCAAGTTTTGACATGACCTTTTCTTATAACTTCAGATCACTGTAGCAATATGCTGCACATGTTCAGGGGATCACCATCAGTATTGAACATGTATGTTACAAGAAGGCCTAGAAGGCAGCTAGAGCAAGGCCCCAGGGGCTGGTGCTATTATTTATGTAACAAATGACTACCTCCCCACTTGCACCCCCCTGCCTCCTTTTTTAATATTCTTTCTTGGCAATGAATCAGCTTGCTGACAAAAGTATATCCATAATTGTTACTGGATCAAGTGATGAGGTTCTCACCTTTGTGTTCAGTAGAGTGCCACTTCCATTTCTTAGACAAAAACCAAGACCTGGATGTGTGTAATACTGATAGCTGGCCAGTTTCCTATATGAAAATAGAACTCCTCAATGATTGACAACACAAAGGTGAACGCCTGTCATTAAACACTGCCAGCAGCTCTCTCTGACCAAAAGTGTAATTCTCTGCATTACATGGGATCTGCAAGAGATGGCTTTGTTGCTCTTCATTCTGGAACTTCCAGAAGTGTTGAATACTTTTAACTCTAGTTGAAGTTGTTAGGTATGGACATTTAGCACCTTTTGGAATTCAGTGTTCTTAGGGCAAATATTGTACCTATCTATAAAAAGGGGAATAAGAACAACCCAGGAAACTACAGACCGGTCAGTTTAACGTCTGTCCCAGGGAAGATAATGGAGCAGGTAATTAAGGAAATCATATGCAAACACTTGGAAGGTAATAAAGTGATAGGGAATAGCCAGCATGGGTTTGTGAAGAACAAGTCATGCCAAACTAATCTGATAGCTTTCTTTGATAGGATAACGAGCCTTGTGGATAAGGGAGAAGCGGTGGATGTCATATACCTAGACTTTAGTAAGGCATTTGATACGGTCTTGCATGATATTCTTATTGATAAACTAGGCAAATATAACTTAGATAGGGCCATGATAAGGTGGGTGCATAATTGGCTGGATAACCGTAGTCAGAGAGTTGTTGTTAACGGTGCTAAATCCTGCTGGAAAGGGATAACAAGTTGAGTTCCGCAAGGGTCTGTTTTGGGACCCGTACTGTTCAATATCTTCATCAATGAGTTAGATATTGGGATAGAGAGTACGCTTATTAAGTTTGCAGATAATACCAAACTGGGTGGGGTTGCAACTTCTTTGGAAGATAGGGACATAATTCAAAATGACCTTAGCAAGTTAGAGAAATGGTCAGAGGTAAACAGGATGAGGTTTAATAAAGAGAAATGCAAAGTGCTCCACTTAGGAAGGAACAATCAGTTCCATACATACAAGATGGGAAGCGACTGTCTAGGAAGGAGCATGGCGGAAAGGGATCTAGGGGTCATAGTGGACCACAAGTTGAATATGAGTCAACAGTGTGCTGCTGTTGCAAAAAAAGCAAATATGATTCTAGGTTGTATCAACAGGTGTGTTGAAAGCAAAACTCGTGAAGTCATTCTGCCGCTCTACTCTGCACTAGTTAGGCCTCAGCTAGAGTACTGTGTCCAGTTCTGGGCGCCACATTTCAAGAAAGATGTGGAGAAATTGGAAAGGGTACAGAGAAGAGCGACAAGAATGATTAAAGGTTTAGAGAACATGACCTATGAAGCCAGGCTTCATGAACTGGGCTTGTTTAGTTTGGAAAAAAGAAGATTAAGGGGGGACATGATAGCGGTTTTCAAATATCTAAAAGGATGTCACAAGGAGGAAGGAGAAAATTTGTTCCTCTTGGTTACTGAGGACAGGACAAGGAATAATGGGCTTAAAGTGCAGCAGGGGAGGTTTAGATTGGACATTAGGAAAAAATTCCTAACTGTCAGGGTGGTCAAATATTGGAATAAATTGCCAAGGGAGGTGGTGGAATCTCCCTCTCTGGAGATATTTAAGAACAGGTTAGATAGACATCTGTCAGGGATGGTGTAGACGGAGCTTGGTCCTGCCTTGAGGGCGGGGGGCTGGACTCGATGACCTCTCGAGGTCCCTTCCAGTCCTATTATTCTATGATTCTAGGGGACTAGTTTGGTACAATACAAGAGTGACTACTACTGTTGATCAGCTAAACTTTATATAGAAGCCTATTGGCAATATAGTTTTTTGTTCAGTCTTGTAGATTTTTCACTTTATAGTCCAAACAGATATGACTGTATTTTAAAGGTGGGAAATATTTTAAAAACACAATTAGCACTTACTAAAGGACTCATCCAATTCCCATTGGTGTCCAGAGGGATTCCATCCATTGATTTCAGGGCACTTAATGTTCAGAAATTAAATTCTGTCGAGAAGTCACCAAAATGGTTATGGATAAGTTTTCACATTTGGTTGCCCAACTCAGAGTTAGGTGCGTTTTTGAAATGTATGTGGCAAGTTGTGATGAGATCTTTTTGTGCAAACTCTTATTGCTCGAATGATGTGCTGCTTGTGTATGGGGCACATCCCATTCTGCTGCTAATCAGTGTTTCCATTTTTTCTTGCCTCTGAATCAGCCTACTGAAAAATGCACAACTGTGGACACTTCTGGATTGTATATTAAGGATGTCACCTTGCCTGTGAGTAGAACACTAGTTTTCTTCCAAGATTAAAATACATACATCTCAAATGATGGGTTTAATATTGATACCTGGCAGGCGTTTGGTATCTTTCCATTGCTCTTTGAAAATATGGCTTTTTAATCATTGAAGTGCACAGTACTTCACCTCTGCAATTCTGGTTGTCCTGTCTATCATAGACCCACATGGTTTTTCTGCATTCGGAGGGATCTACAGAAGATACATTTATAGCTTCTCTTTTCGGAAATTTTAGACTTTCAAAAAAACAAAGGTAGAATTTGAGAAAAGTAGTCAGAACAGAAACGGTGGATATGACTGAAATACATATTACAGTACAATAAATGAATATAAATCAGTATTTGAGTTTATGGTAGTACAAGGGAAAGGGTTATGATACATGGATATGCACTGACCTCTTGCATATATGTATGTCTACACATACTGGGAAGGTGCTGCCTGTGTGCAAACCTGTCAAGTCCCTGGTATGGACTGGGACAGTTAGCTCATGTTGCTACCCGTGTTACCCCCAGCTGTGTTGCTACTTCTGACATGCTGGCTCACGCAAAGTTTGCATGTGTCTGTCTTCCCACCTGCAGTATAGACAGACCTCTAAACTTTGAGTGCTGAGCACCTTTGAAAATGTGAGCCTGGGATGCATAATCAGGGGACGCTCAAGTAGGGGTACAGGTTATTTTACCTCTGTATTTGGCAGTGGTGCAACTGCTGCTGGAATATTGGGTTCTCAAAGAGCCTAGTCTGTTTAGTTTAACAAAAAAGAAAGGTGACGTGATTATAGTCTGTAAGTATATGCCTGGGTAACAATTTAATAATGGTCTTCAGGCTAGGAGAGAAGGATATGACATAGTCCAACAGTTGCAAGGTGAAACTGGTCAAATCCAGTCTGGGAAAAAAAGGGTACATTTTTATCAATGAGGGTAATTATCCATGGTAACAATATATCAAGTGTGGTGGCAGGTTCTCCATCACTGTCACTTTTAAAATCCAGATTGGATGCTAGTCCAAAACAGTGAAGGGCAGCCTAGGCTAGTGAGTGGGCCATGTGAGTGGCCCTTCTTCGTCTCAGTAGGCTGCAAGATTGTCATAATCAAGACAGTCTCCTGGGCTAGGGTAGTTTTGCTAACTACGCTTGCGTACCTAGAATTTGTGAGGTGTGCCTATTGGCTGCAGAGGGAGCACTTGGTTTTCACAGTGTTGTGTGTGATCAGCATGCACCTCACTTCACATGCTCTTGCTTTCAGTGTGGGTTACTTTTAATAGTGGTAGGGAAAAACTATGTGGACAAAACCCAGCAGAATCTGGCAGCAGTAAACAAAATGCCTCATAGGCCACACATAGAACCCTGATGGGCCACATTCAGCCCATAGGTTGCCCACCACTGATCTAGAAGATCTGATTTATAAATATTTTGGGTCATTCTATGGCCTGTGTTATACAGAAGATCAGATTAGATGGTTGCTTCTGGCCTTTGAATCTATGAAAATCAGACCCAAGATCTTTTAAGAGGGCAAGTTCGGTCCAGTGTGATACATCACATGCTATTGAGTGGATCCTCGGTTGATGTAAATTTTGATAGCTCAATTGATCAGCCCCTATATCTTTGTTATACCTGCACGGTTATCATTGTTATGGTACAAATAGCTTAGTAATTTGTTCCATGCCTTGTAGATATTTTTGTCTTTTATATTCAAAAGAAACGAAGAACGTGATTGTAAAACTGGGAATATTTTGAAAGTGAAACAATACTTACGATTTGCCAGAAATCTGATCCCTCTGAAGTGAATGAGAGTTTTTCTGTTGACTTCACTGGGTTTTGGATCAGGCTGTCAGTGACTCCTTATGCAAACTGTTGCAGTTTCCCCATCTCTGTAATACAGATGCTACTGCTACTACTTTGTCTTAAGAGTGTGAATTATTCAACATCACATTATTGTCTTTTGTTACAGTATTATACTTCTTGCTGCATACTAGGGTTCATTGCTTGCTCTGTATTCCTTCGGATGAGCTTTGAACTCAAAGTTCTCCTTCTGTCCATCGCTGTGACTGTCTACATCATCATCTTTAGTAACCACCAGAATTATCCGAACTGGAGTTCAGGCTGCCTCAATGACACCAATAACACAAGGTATGGAATGAAGTTCCCAATAGTGAACAATAATTCTCCCTAAAAAGGGCTGGTAGATTCCATCACTTTTCATTGGAATTTTGAAGTATTGTAAGACTTTGTGCCAGAACCCATTAGGATATTTTTTATACACTAGGGGGCTATACCCCATTTGCCCTGACTCTCCCCCCCCATCTAAGCCTATGATGGAAGCTGGCTTCAACTAGGAAGCAGACTGCCCCCTTCAATAGATTCCAGTATTCACCATAATTTATCCAATTAATAGATCTGCTTTAGCTGGTTCTTAAGTGAGCTTAGTGTAGTTGCTCATTCACACATTTTCAAATAAACTTCACAATGTAATAACTGTAAGACAAGTGGTAGTATGTACTCTACTGCCCTTAGGGAAAGAACGGTATAGCAAAGTCTAAGACACTTTGTCTACCTCGTACATTAAATCTTTACAAAATGGTATGGTATTTATATTCATGTTATAGTTGATAATTTTAAGGGAGCTTATGGGGATGCGTATTTGTGGAGAATGCATATTTGCCAATGCAATACTAATCATACCACTTTTAAGCACCACAGTTATTCATTTACCTTCTTGATTCCAGATACATGTTTGGTTTAGACAGTAAAATAATTCGCATTTACCATGTGGGAAGCTTGATATAGCCATTTGCAAATTTTCTGGATATAATCTGCTAGGCAAAAGACAACTTTAGTGTGCTGAGACTTCTGGTTCATCTGACACAGAAACTGGAACCAAAATAACTCAGTTGTAATTCTCACTTTTAGTTATTTTAGTGTGAGTTGATGAGTGGATTGGAAGTGTGAAATGGAATACTTGTATTCCAAAATAAGTGTGTCCACTCAGACTTGCACTGAAATACCTACAGCAAATTTATTTATTTCAGGTGCAGTTTCCAGACAAGTTCTTAGTACCTTTGCCCATCACAAGCAAGGAAGCTGTTTCCTGCTTTAAACCTCTGTGGTTATGTCTTGCTGAGCTTTTCAAATGTGTTAGCTCAATATAATTGAAAAAATCCCTGGCTAATTGTGTGGTCAATACAATTTGTATCAACTACATGAATAGTTGATAAGGGGGCCCTCTGCAGAGCCGCAGTAGGAGCCAGCTGGAACTGGGACAGAGCAGACCCAGCTCACGCCAACTCTGGACCGCTGCAGCTCTGCATTTTAAATGTAGTAAGAGCCGCCTCAGTCCCAGAGCAGTCCCCACCTGTGGCTAGCTGGGGATGCCGTGAACAGGGGTTGCTTGGAGGCAGCATCCTCCCCTATTATTCGCCCCCCCCTCTCCCGCCAGCATCAGGGAGGGGGAGCAGGCAGCACTGTGGAGATAGTGCTGGGGGGAATCAGATTTTAAGCTGGCTCCTTCCTGCACTGGCTGCTGTCCTCCCCTCCTCCCTTTGCTGCCTCTCATACAGAGAAGAAGAGGAGCGGATGGAAGAGGGGAGCAGATGAAGCAACTCCATTTGACTACCCAGTAGGTTTTGAAATGTCGACTACTCGCTTATATCCCTAAGATGCAGGAAACTGCTATGAAGACAGGACCCATAAGCAAAGGGACTATGTTAACACTGGGGGACTGTGTTATTTCTGTGACAGAGTATTTCAGAATGCAAGAAGATTCTGTTTTTAAACACCCAATGGTTCCAAAATATTCACAGTGACAATTGTATGTTGATTTTCTGTATTCTAGGCTTTTCATCAAAGATCCAGTAGTGATGACTAACTTATACCTGGCTTTGTTTTACGTAACTCTGATACTATTTTCAAGACAGGTATGGATAAAAATAAAAACCTCAGTCCTTTTCACTTGGTGATAGTTGTTAAATAAAATTTACCTGTTTTCTATCTCTGGTAGTTGGTCCTAGTCACCAAAAAATCATTTGTATAGTGTTTGGGAAAGGAGGGTAAGATTTCTACACATTTCAGGAATATTTTGGATTCTAACTCTAAAACTTTTGAAAGTGGCTTTTGATGTTGCAGTCACAAAAGTGGGCACCTAGAATCTACATAATCTAGCCACTTTCAATTGTATTTATAAATCACCTTCCACCCTTCTGGCAGAGTTGTTTGTGTCTGTGCATTATTCAAAGCAAATTTAATTATTAAACTAAAGTATAAGTATTAAATTCATTCATAATGATTACATTAACAATACAAATGTGCTTTACATGTGCAAATTAAACTAGCATTCATCTGATGCCAGTTGAATTGCATGTGTCTGTATATGTTCTGTTTTCAAAAACAAGTGCTTCTGCAATTTTTGCAGTCGCAATTTCAGTGGCCATTTGGGTCCTAAGTGACTTGACAAAGCTTGGCTGTCATTGCGCCCCTTTTCACCTGATTTGAAACCTCTAAACTCTTATCTCAGAGCTACATGGGTTTATTTTACTGCATGAATTTTTGTTTGCAGATTGAGTATTACTGTCGATTAGATTGCCTGTGGAAGAATAAATTTAAAAAAGAACATGAACAATTTGAAACCATGGAGAACGTAAACAGGCTCTTGCTAGAAAATGTTCTTCCAGCACATGTTGCTGCTCATTTCATTGGTGACAAATTAAATGAGGTATATTTAATTTACTCTAATAGTAGGAAGGATGATAAATCAGATTCCTGGGAGAATGCCACCTGGCCGCCCATGAATGGGTTCCATGCTACTGCTTACTTCCTCTGTTCCTCCCTTTTCTTGGCCCATGATACAAGATTCCCACATGCAACGAGCTGCTACCCCATGGCATTAAGAGGACTTCAGTTTAAATGAATGCTTGCTTTTATCACTGGAAGAAGTGGGGCATGGAAATCCACATCAGAGATGATCATTGGCTATGGCACTGATCATTAGTTAAGAAGTGATGCTGGGATTCACCTCTCCAGAGACCGCGTTTGACAGCTGATCCTTTTAATTTTTATAGGGAGCCAGCTGAGGGGCAGGCAGCACTTGCTTAGCAGCTCCCTGATGACAGGTGATAACAGGGCATTGATGGCAACTCTTCTTACACCCTGCAACTCACTCTGCCAACACCTTAAACAGAGCAAGCATTGCTCCGTAGTGAGTCTCTGGATTGGCTGAGCTGGGAGGATGGGGCCTATTGGAGCAGAGAGAGAAATCACTGTGCAGAACGCAGTGGGGGGGCATCTTCTTGGGTTTCATTCTCAGCACTTAAAATCCTTACTAAATAAAAATAGGAAAGTATGGTCCTCTTGCTAATGTTGCTGAGTTCCAGTGGCTGAGTTGGGTTCACTTCTAGTCATAGTTGTTTTTTAAATGTACTAAAAGATTAATGCAATTTTGGTTACACTTGTGGTAACCAACCAGATCAGGATCTACTGGTGATCCTGACTGGTTTGGCTGGGAAGCTATGAAGCGCTGTCACTACAGATGCCCCTCCACCCGCTGTCATGCTGCTCCTGCCCTCTGCCTTGCAGCACCCCCTGGGAACCTCCTGCTTGTTGGGCAGGGTGTAAGAGGGAGAAGGGGAAATGGGTGCTGATGTCAGGGTGTCTCCCCTCCCCCCACTCCTGTACCATATCACCACACAGAGTGAAGGGGTTGGAGGGAGCTTGGCAATGCAAATCTCTGTCCCTCTCACACATTGTGCGTGCGTCTGTCATTCTCACAAATACACTGTCCTTCACGCTCAGCTCCCGATCCAACACATACGTGGGGGATTGTTGTTACTTCTTTTACTGCTTGCAGAGTGGGTTATTTCTGGGTTTTTGACTGGTCTGTGCATTTCATCATTTTCATTTCTCTCTTATGCTTAAATTTAGTTCTTTGAGTAGTGAGTTTTCAAATCCTAACCTGTAATGGCTGGCGTCATTATCCCTGTGGTAATTGCTACTCCTGGAAGTGGCTGGCATGTCCCAGCAGCCCCTGAGAGGCAGAGCAGGGGGTCTCCACATGCTGTCCTTTCCTGCAGACACCACTCCTGCAGCTCCCATTGATTAATAAGGGGGATCCGTGGCCAGTGGAAGCTGTGTACTCAGTGCCTGTCAATGAGGGGCAGCACATGGTGCCATGGAACCATTACTGTACATGCCAGCTGCTTTCAGGGGTGGTGCAGGGCCAGGGCAGGAATAAGCCTGCCTTAACCCCACTGCTTTACCACGTAGGAGCCATCTCAGTTAAAAGGTACCCAGCCAGAGCCTGCATCCTGAACTCTCTTCCAGCCCTGAACCTCCTACTGCACCCACCTCCTGCCCCAGGCGTGAATCCCCTGCACCCAAATTCCTTCCCAGAGCTTGCACCATGAAACCCCTCCTACACCCCAGTTCCTCACCCTGGGCTAAGCCCAGAGCACCTCTTTGGCCCAAGACCAGAACCCGTACCCCAAGCCCCTACCCCAGCCTGGTGAAAGTGAGTGAGAATAGAGGAGGAAAGGGAATGGAGTGAGCAGGGTGAGGCCTAGGGGCAGGGCCTCAAAGAAGGGGCGAGAAGGAAGTGGGACAAGGGTATTTGGGTTTGAGTTACGTCTTACATTGAACTTAAATTGAAAAAGTGATCATGTTATACACTGTGTAACAAGTGTTGGAGACCACTGGGTTACACACTATGGGGTTACAACGTAACTGAAATTATTGCTTTCCAACAGGATTGGTACCATCAGTCTTATGACTGTGTCTGTGTCATGTTTGCATCAATACCTGATTTTAAGGTGTTTTACACCGAATGTGATGTCAATAAAGAAGGACTGGAGTGCTTACGACTGCTGAATGAAATTATTGCTGATTTTGATGAGGTATTTCAAGTTCCAGGCAAACACTGAATTTACATGATTACAATAAAAATGCTTTTCTAGAACAGTGCTTCAGTGTAAGAACAATGAAAAGTGGAAAAAAAAATTGTAAGATGAACCAGGATCAGCCATACTGTCTTGGAAAGTGAAATTTTCATGATTTGCATCTAATGTACTCTTGCAGTTTAGATCATCTATTCCTTTAATTGTACAATATAAACAAGACTTAGTGTTTTTCCACATGATACAAATACTGATCTGTCACAGATTTTATTACTGGGCTGCAGGATTTACTACATTTCTATAATATATGTCCAAAAAAGGTGGTGGAGTAGGTGGAAGAAATCAGCAGCAAAAGAAATCTTCCTCACTTTGTTGTTTAAAATATTGAGGTTTTTGTGATAAAGTAACATAGTGTTTCTAGAGATAAATCTTATGGATGTGGTAGGTATTATAAGCTCATTGTTGAGAATACATGGGGATATATGGCATTAAGGTCTCAAATTATAATTTAGTTTGTTTCCTCCAAACAGCTGTTGTTAAAACCTAAATTTAGTGGTGTTGAAAAAATCAAAACCATTGGAAGCACTTACATGGCAGCAGCAGGCCTCAGTGTCGCACCAGGCCAAGAAAACAAGCAGGTATGATACCCTTTGGAAGTATAAACACATTTAGAGTTGTAATTGTCCATATCTGTATATGTGTAGTGACAGCGTGCAGTGGGATGGAAAGGAAGATGAAAGTTATTAGCAGTCATAGTCTCAGGTATGAAGAGGATAGGGATATATATTATGAGGCTATCTTTTGTATCACATATTATAAATAATACATTTCTGAAATGTTTCTAAATTAAAGCTATAATTCCAATATTTGTTATCAAAAACAAATACTGTGGTTTAAAATTACCAAGATGCAATATCTGATGGAACTGCAGCCCGATGTACAGCAGGTCTAAGAGGGGTTAGTTAGTTGTTAGTCTGTAACTAAAAAAACCAACAATGGTCCTGTAGCACTTTAGAGACTAACAAAAATATATAAATAGTATTATGAGCTTTCATGGGCACAACTCACTACTTCAGACGACAAATACACCAGAGAATTCATTGCTCTTTAATACCTGACCAGTGAAGTTCGTGCCAGTTTATTTCCTTTAAAATCAGTTTGCTGTTTTACAACTATATCTACATTGTTCTGAAATTCAGAGCACTGGGAAGCTGTGACTTTTGACTAACTTTCATTTAACTTTCTGTTTCTCAAGAGCAGACATCAGATCCCAAACCAGTGTCATTTTTCTTTAAATTCCCAAGAATCTTTGACTCCAGGAGCAGAAGGTTCCTAAATATACAACAAAAGTTTAAATTGTGGGCAGCCTGAGGGCTTGAGGGCCTGTTGATGCCAAATAATTAATAATCTCAGCCATGTCTGATTTGCAGGGCTCGACAGATAATGTAATCTACTCGCCCGTGGCGAGTAGATTACACCCTGGAAGAGCCGGCGCAGAGCGATCTGTGCATGCGTAGAGCGCAGAACCGTGCAGCTGGTGAGCGGGGCTCACCGCTGCTTGGCGAGCCCTGCTGATTTGGATGCAGGATTTGATGGCAGATTGACTTTATTATTGTTATCTATGCAGAGAACCGGGTATAATAAACTCAGGTAGCAAAAATCAAATCCAGCTTTCAAACACCCTGGAGCTAGTAGGTGTTGCAAATCTGTTTTTCATTTCAGGCCCATCACCAGGAGGGTGTTAGTGTGAAGCATAAGAATACATGTGCCGTATATACAAGTGCAGTATTACGTATTAATTTAAAATAGGCACTAAAGCCTGGAAAGAGATGTAAAGAGCAAGGTTTATGAATGCCAAGCAAATAATGCTCTCCTTTTGCCAGCCAGACCAATTTATTTTAATATTCATTTTAATTACTGTGCACGTTTGTCTGACGTGAGCTCTGATTGTGGTCTGTTATTTCATCTGGGGCTTGACATAGATTTGGCCTCCAATCTTTATAAATTGATACACAATAAATTCATAGTACTGGACTTCATCAGAAAACAGCACTACAGTGACCATTTGCAATGCATGTCGCAAAATAACTGAGCTGCCATAGAGCTTCCATCATCTGTTGGGAGGGATGGTTGTCATTCATTACACTGAGAGCTTGACATGATCTTGCCTGAGTATATGTGACATTGATATTCATTACAAATTACCTAGGACAAGGAGAGACAGCATGCTCAAATTGGGATCGTGGTGGAGTATGGAATTGCCTTGATGAGTAAACTGGATGGCATCAACAGACATTCCTTTAACAATTTCCGCTTACGTGTTGGTAAGTTCATTTTCATATCGGTTGTGACTGCTACAAGCTTTGCAAAAACTTAGAAAAGGATTATAAGATGGTCAAGCCACTGATCAGCCACTTGGTTATTATAGTAATAAACATAATGTAAATAGTGAGAGAGAGAACGTTCTCTAGTCTAGGTTTTAAATGTGCCAAGCATTGAGGTTCCACATCTAACCTTTGAATGTGGCTGTATAGTCTCATTACCCCAATATTCCTGCTATATTCAGGAATGGTTCTGGGTGTGGGGAAAAAGGAAATAATGCAGCAGCTGCTAATGGGGAAGAGAGGGAGAGCATAGTGTGTTTGCTGGCTGGATATAGGGGTGATAAGAGGACAGTGTGCTGCTGTTGGCTTGTTACATGGCAGTTTCTAGTGATGTTAGACTGTTAATGTTCTCCCTAGTGCAGGAATGGTGGACTTTTGCTGAATGTGTTCAGCTCTGTCACAACCTTCCTTTGACCCTGGGCTAGTCACTTCATTTCTGTGCTTCTTTATCACCAAAGTGCAATTGTAACTGCTACCAGGCAAATTTGAACCTGGGACCTCTGGAGTTTAGTGTATGAGCCTCTTCGGCTTGAGCTATAAAACCAGCTGATTCTCAGCTTAGGCTGTAGAGCTCCCTTGTTCCTATCTCTTGCTGTAAGTGTTCTAAGGGCCACTACATGGGACAGTGAACTGCACTAGGTATGTGGGTTACACAGCAAGGCTGTAGTCACTGCTGGTTGTAAAACACTACAGTGGACCTCTGATGGAAGGAGATTCTGAAGTGCAAAATTATATGAAATCTAATAACATGTACTTTTATTTCTGTAGGGATTAACCATGGGCCTGTAATAGCAGGTGTGATCGGGGCTCGTAAACCCCAGTATGATATCTGGGGCAACACGGTCAATGTTGCTAGCCGAATGGAGAGTACTGGGGAACTTGGAAGAATTCAGGTATAAAGATAGGCATGAGATGTTTCTAGAAACTTTTTAGCATTTTTATTGATAAATACTCAAAATTAATTTCTCTGGAGTTTTACAAGAATTTCACTATTTCTGTTTCACTCAGGTTACAGAAGAGACAAGCAAAATATTACAGGGACTGGGATATTCATGTGAATGCAGGGGACTCATTAATGTCAAAGGAAAGGGAGAACTAAGGACTTACTTTGTGTGTACAGATACAGCCAAGTCACAAGGTATTGGATTGAACTGAGTCTGTAACGAAGTTTGTCAAAATGTGTTTTGAGCCAACACTGCCCTTCTGTGAAGTCTTAGAATTTTTCTCCTTATGTGAAGGAGATTATTTCAAATGTATGTGTACTACTGATGATTCCTCCACATCTCAAGGGAAGAGTCTTTAAAAGACGTCTGAAAGTGCCTAGAAACAACTGTTGGACTGCCTGTTTCTGAGATAAATTCCAGAAAAATCCTAAAATTATTTGCAGCATTTTCTAATATTTCCTTTCCTACATGCAGTCAAGGAGATTAAAGGCCCTTGCTAGCACATATAGTTGCAGATGTACTATTTAACTAATTTCCTTATTAAAACAGCTATTAGGAAAAACATCTTGTCAGGGTAGTTAAGCACTGGAATAAATTGCCTAGGGAGATTGTGGAATCTCTGTTCTTGGAGGTTTTTAAGAACAGCTTAGACAAACACCTGTCAGGATTTATCTAGTTATTACATAGTCTTGCCTTTAGTGCAGGGAACTGGATGCTATTACCTCTTAAGATCTTTTCCAGCTCTATATTTACGATTCAGTAATTCCACTGCCTCATAGCTTATTAGATCTGCTAGCAGTGTTGCATGTGTCAGAGACATTTGGACCATTCACATATGCATGGACTTTAGGGCAAAGGTGTTTTCATGCCAAAGATTGTTGAATAAGGGAGGGCACAAATGAACTACAGTTTATTACATGGTTATTCTACTCTAGCTCCTTTTGGAAAGAGTAATTTGCACAATAATGCACATTCCCTTGCCCCTGGATGCCTTTTCCACAAACTCAGGCCTCTTCTATAGCTTACATGTAAAAACTTTTCTTAATCAGCAGTTGTACAGGAAATGAATTTTGGCTAAAGTTGGTTCAAAATACCTCTGTTATGGATACAACCTATGTTGCTCTCTTTTCCCTATACCGAGAGACAAAACATATTTCATTTCTTAGATGAGATGAAAACAACTGTTTTAGTATGTATTGGAAGTAAGCCACTTTGACCTTCAGAATTGATCTTCTGACTTTGAAGAAATCCAGACTATTTCCAGAGAACAAAAGCCCATTTAGGGATATATGCACGTTGGAGAGAAACAGTGAATGTTAGTAGCATAGAAATTTATTATATTCATTGCAATCATGCCATTTGACTTTGTGTATTTACACTGTTTTGTGAGATTCTCTAGCTTGGTTTCAATTGCTTGGATGAGGCCTGTCCCTCAATCTGTTGACTTGCTTCTGAATTTCTATCCCAACTTTTTTCTTGTTATTTTGCATTAAATGTATTAGTATGTATTAGTCAGGATTTGGTGCTTATGAAGATGAAGTATGAACTGTATTTGCCTGTCAGGCAGGATAGCAGCGGCAAACTTTGCTTAACAGATCTTTCAATGCACCTTAATTCAGCTGGCAGCTCTTCTCCTTCTAGGACATTTCTCTTGACAAGAAACAGCCACTCAAATTGTGTAGTGTGGTACAGGCAAATACAAGACTAAATTTATTTTTTTAATTTGTGACTGAAGGCAAACTTAAACCAATGTGGCACTGACCTTTGAGGACCCTTCTCCAAGCTAATCACCTATGTCTCTGTTTTCAGAGCTGTGCCTGTTTAAAAACATATCCCATGTCTGAGATCTTCATAAGTTTGACAGTGTTATCAGTAAATGTAATTTTCCTTGTTGTGTTCTGTGTGGAATACATAACCTCAACATTTATTTCATTTGACCCATTTTGCACTAGCATTCTTAAAAGATTTGGGACAGCTCTGGAAATAAGAATAACTAATCAAGCTGAACTTCATATTGCAAAGGTTCCCCAAAAACTTGAGGCAAATATGACTTGAGGCCACTATTTCTGTCGAGTAAGCATACAACTGATTTGCATCATTTTACTGCTAGTGAGGTGTCTACTTCACAAGAAAAGTATAGATGTATATTTCTTAAAAATTAATGTACATTTATATACAAGTATGTGTTTTGGACTAATTAGCTATTTATCAGAAAGGGCACCTCCTGTTTAATTAGCTCTTCAGAACCAGAAAACTTTAACATTTTAGTAGTAATACCTACAACAAGAGGGGTATGTGTTTTTCTTCACGGAAATTCTTGGCAAAACATTTTTTCTGAACAAGGTAGAATTTTACATACATTATTATAGTTATAATATATAACTTTAAGACAGGTCACCAAATGTTTTTTTTCTGTTAGTACACTGAGCCCACGGGCAAATTTTTAAAACAGACTAGCCAATATGGGTATGTCTACACTGGTACCCTCTTTTGAGAAAGGGATGCAAATTAATAAGGCTTGATAATTAACATAATCTACTTGCCTGTGGAGAGTAGATTTTAGCCTGGCACGGCTGCGCAGTGCAGTCAGTGCATGCGCAGCATGCGGTAGCACGCATCTGGTGAGCGCTGCAAATGAAGCCGGGATTTAAATATCCCGCCTTTCATTTGCATATCTGCGTTATGGCGCTATTTCGAAATGACAGCCGCTGTTGAGATGCAGCTATTTCGAGAGAAAACCTCTCTCTCAAAATAACTGGTAAACCTCATTGTATGAGGAATAAGGGTTATTTCAAGAGAAGCGTTTTCCCTCGAAATAACCGCGTCTTATTTTGAAAAGCACTATTTCAAAATAGTGCCATAATGTGAATATGCAAATGAAGCATGGGATATTTAAATCCGTTTCATTTGCAATTTTGAATGTCTTCATTTGCATCCCTCTCTCGAAAGAGGGTGCAAGTGTAGACGTACCCTATATGTATGTATGTGATAAGAGCTTGTATTTTGTGCGCTTGTTATTACTCTGCATCGGTACACACATTCTGAATGCTCAATTTAGATAGTTTTTAGATATAGCACTAACCTGAATTTTATCTGACTGCCTTTGTGATTTGCGTATTTACGGCTGGATAGGTTTGTTTAAAGCCTTGATCCTTTTTAAAGATAACACAGTTTACAAAACTAACAAATTTTATTATTTATTAGTACAGAAGGATGTGTGAGAATCACTTTTATAGTGGAAATGTTTTATCAAACAGGCTCCTGAGAGATACTCCACTTAGTTTATTCATCAGGGGCATTAGTAAAAGTTATAGTTAATCCACTTCTGTTAGTTTAATGTTAAATTTTTTCCTTTAAAGTTTATTCGGGTGAGTATAAATAGCTTTAGCTATGGCCCTTCAATGAACAATTTTTTTCTACTATACATCATTATGTCAAGATATACCACAAAATTTTGCTTGTGAGGAAGATAGTGTCTCTAAAACAAAGATAACTGATATTTGAGTATAAATATTTATCAGGAAAGGACTTTTTTTTCCTCCATTGACTAGTCATTGTGACTAGAATGTGAAGTGGTTAAAATAAATCTAAGTGTTATTTTGTTAGTATACAGTGCTATGACTGGATGACTTATTACGCCTCACATTTGCCAATATTTCAGTTTTAGTTAAGGGCACATAACTCCAAATTGTCTCTAACAATCTTTTACATGCACCATTGCTATTTTCTAATTACTGTGTAATTTCTTTGAAAGTGCCTGTTTCATGATGGGAACAAATCAGTGTATTAAAAACGGTTAATGAGGGTGGTAGGTCAAAACTGCTTTTGCTGTAGTCTCCTACAGAAAGTAGTATATTAAATAACTTTAGTTTGAGGTTGGCTGTTTCCTTTTTGGCAGCAGATTCATAATATATTAACTAGTTAATACTTAAATTTCTAGCTAATAAACAGGTCAGTGTAATTCATTTTGTATACTTTTTTAGTATCTTATTGCATTTATATTATTTCTGATAGCAGGCATTTAACTAAGCATGCGTTCAAAGATATTTATTTTTATTTTTTTACAAAAAGTTTGACTACTGCTGCCTAGGTTTAATTCAGCAGTCTGTGATCAGTATCTTAAAGACCATACTGCCTCAATGTGTTGAATTGTGAAGTTTGCTTATGGACTGAGCTTATTCTGAAATGATGGTGCTGTCCACAGTAGCGCTAGAGATTTAGATACAATTAAGATGTGAAACTAAACCATGTCTAACAACATTCTGAACTACTTTGTATTGCCATTTCAAGCTAGTAACATGCTGCTTGGGCATAGCTGAGTCTTAATTATATGGGACTAGAAGAAGTAGGGTTGTGTCTTTCTGTTACTGGTTGTATCCCTATAGGATTTTAAAGGGAAATTATCTAATTAAATTTCAAAGAGCAGTATGACTTTGAGGATAGAAAGTGCAGTTAAATATTCTACAGTTTCACCTTATTATATATATTATCCATTCACAGAAACATTAGAAAGTGAATGTAAAGCCATGGATACTGGGGAGGGGAGAATTGTTAAGGTAGCTGGATTGACTTATATGTTTTTAAACAGTTTAGAAAATTGAAGAATGATTGTCTTTAAACACAAAATGCCAATTTATCTAATTTAAAGCTCATTATATATTGTAACATTTAATGATGAAGTCAGTTATCTATTGCACACAGAGAACAAACTTAAAAATAAAGAACTTTCTGAAACTTGCTTTGCTTTAATTATTTGTTGGGACATAACATCTAAAGCACATTCCTACATGAGCCTTCACATTTCTTCCTTCCATATTTCATTAACCGGTTATGCAGTATAAACCTGATTAGAATTATACTCTTAAATGTTCAAGATAGAAATCTTCGCTAGAAAATATTATACTCTTAAATGTTCAAGATAGAAATCTTCGCTAGAAAATATGCAGTCATAAACTCATGATTGATATTTTGCAAACTGGAGAGTAGTTTCCCTAATTTATCTAAAGTGGGCTAAAGCATCTAAAAATTCTCTTAAATTACATCATGTAGTAAATGCATGTCTTGTCATTCAGCATTTTGCAGTATTGCTGGTAGAGCTGTCAAAGCAAGCACTTGACCTGTTAATAGGCACACTTGAACATTCCAAAGTCAATTCACACAACCACTTAACTTTAATCACCTACCACTTAATCAAATGCAGCCCATCCCCACAGACTGCATACTTGCTGACTGGCTAAAGTTCAAGCATTTACTTGTTGACGTGGAGGGGCTGCTGGAAAAACTGAGATAGATACATAGCTATGTCTACTCTGGCAGCTTCTTGTGGAAGAATAGCCATTCTTCTGCAAAAACTTGCTGGCCGTCTAAACTGCATGAGCATTCTTTCAGAAGTAAATTTACAGTATAGTGTTGTAAAACACGGCTTCCTCCGGAAGAGTTATTCCTCTCCTCACGAAGAATAAGCCCTCTTGCGCAAGAGCTCTTCCAGAAGAGGGCAATGTAGAAAGGCAACATGAATTTCTTGCGCAAGAAGCCTCTATGGTTAAAATGGCCATCAGAGCTTTCTTGCGCAAGAGAGCATCTACACTGGCATGGATGCTCTTGCGCAAAACCACATGCCAGTGTAGACACTCTCTTGTGGAACAGTTTTTGCACAAGAACTCTTCTGCAAAAGAGTGCTTGCACAAGAAGCTGCTAGTGTAGACGTAGCCATAATGTATAAGACAAAAGATGAGGGGGGAAATTGTATACATAAAGAAATAAAGTGGAGTAGAATATGGATTATTGCAGGATTATGGATAATGGAAACTGGAGAAAGATGCCTTGTTACATTCAAAAGAAAATGTGGAAGAAAGGGGCTTGGTAAAATCTTGAGACCGTGAAAGGGATGGAACCTTGATACTCAGTGGTAGTGCAGATCTGCCTTGGGAAAGGAAGTAGGACATGTCTAATCTGAGCTATGCAGCGGAGTGGGGGGAAAGAGGGGGAAATCTCAGTCATCCTCATCCAGCTTTGGTGACTAAGGATCCATGGAGAATAACAGCCATTGAAACAGTATTTGTCAATGTTCCCTCTAATTTTTTTCCCATCCATGTATGGAATAAATTTTATGTGCACTGTCATGTGTAGATGTGCACCACTAGTAGAAACACATGCTGCTGGCTGTGAGCTCTCTGCAAAATCAGCTGGGTAGCTGCAGAAGCACACAGCTTACAGGGGACATTGGTATTGGTATGTACTTTAATTCTCTCTCCTACACCAGCTCAGCTATTCCATCTTAATTGAAGGCATTTTTTTTGGTTAATATTTTAGCCGAGTTTGTATTGCCAGCGTTTGGGAATTTACACTTCTAGTGGTCAAGTCCTTAAAGTTTTATGGAGCCTTTTGTCAAGACAGGATTTTTTCCATGTGACTTAAGTTATCTTACTCAGAAGAGTGGTCCATTTTGACTGTCATTTGGCTCTATAAATGGCATCTGAAAAGGTATTTTAATCGATTGTCCTGATAGCTGCAATAGTTAGTAGCAACATTATAAAAACTCCAGTTGGCTGAAAGTGATAGACAACAAAATCATGGAAGATGCCTAGGCAACATTTATACAGCCTCAATATAGCATCTTCCACTAATGACCATCTACTTCTCCTTTGCACCTAAAAATCAATATATATAAGCATTCAAGTGTTGATGTTTTCAAGTGGGCTAGATCTAAAAGTGTAAATTGCTTTGGCATATTTCTGGATAATGGTATAAGCAGGTCATTGTGTTGTGCTCTAGACTGTACAATAATTTCAGGCTTTAGCTCTTGTTGCAACCGGCCCTCCCTCCCCCCAAACATTTTGGCTGTGTCTACATTGGCCCCTATTCTGTAGTAGGGATGCAAATGTAGCACTTTGGAATAGGCAAATCCGCGGGGGATTTAAATATTTGCATTTACATGGCTGCCGCTTTTTTCCGGCTTGTAGATAAGCCAGAGAAAAGCGCCAGTCTGGACGCGATCCTCCGGAAAATAAGCTCTTTTCCAGAGGATCTCTTATTCCTACTTTCAAGCTTATTTTCCGGAGGATCGTGTCCAGACTGGCGCTTTTCTCCGGCTTATCTACAAGCCGGATTTGCCTATTCCAAAGTGCTACATTTGCATCCCTATTACGGAATAGGGGCCAATGTAGACGTAGCCTTTCAAAATATAACACTAAAATTCATGCAGCAAGAGACAACGCTGAGTTACTCCAAAATTCAGTTAGATGTGTATGTACAGCCTCTTCCCGACTTATGAACTGGTTACAGACCAAGCAATTGGACATAACTTAGGCTTGTTCATAAGTCGGACCCTGTAAAGTTACACACGACCGCGCTGTTCGTAACTTGGGGTCCACCATTTACGACAGCTTCGGTCGTAACTGCGAAAGGTCGTAAGTTGACCGTTCGCAACTTGGGGACCAGCTGTATTAGAAGTAAATGACGTTAACATGAAATCATGCTTTTTGATTTAGTTCAACATGAGTTCCAAAGTTCAATAGACGAAATATTACCTTCAACTCACCATGTACATGTGTTCAATGAATACATCCTGAACAGAATTTAAATCTAGTTCTTTAATAAGATCAATAAAATATATAACTTAAAACAAATGAAGTTTCAAATTCCAATTGGACCACATTCATTTCCACTGAGAGTGACAGTCTTTTTAGATTCTTGGCAATCTGAAAAAAAGTTATTCCACACAGTTTGGTCAGTCGATTAGCCTATTAAACATCCTTTAATGTAGTATATATTCAATCAAAATCCCTTACTACTCCTGCAGTCAGTTTCCTTCATTTATGCAGTGAACACATTAGTATTAAGGAGTTAGTAATTACACTAGGTACAATTAACAGGAAAACAGTCAGAAATTTTGCATTTAAGGGAACAGACAATACATTACTCTTGCAGTGTACAGTTCCATAAATGTATTTTATAAGATGTATTGATCTCAGAAGCCTGAGTAACTATTAGGTCTGTTTTTCATTTCAGAAATATGCTAAACTGCTTGAAAAATTTGCCTAAAGGTAAAATTATCAAGAAATGCAGTGACTAGCATATAACTAAAACCAGTTTGTTATAAGCAAGAGGAATGGAATATACCATATTGTATGCTATAACACGTTATGCAATTCATTGTTTTTTTTTTAAATCCTGCTATTTTGTGTAGTAAATGGTTTTTTAAACAAGACTGATATAAAAATACTAAATGAAGTTGAAAACCTAGCATTTAATGCAGTGGCCACATGGAGAAATCTGGTAATTCAAAAAAGTCAAAACTTTGTATTAAAGTGTCAATATCCATATTACATTGTGTAGGCCAGGACACAAAAAAGGGAGGTATATATTTAAGGAAGATAAATGCAAAATACCATAAGTACAAACATGGTAGTAAGTTGCAGTAGAAAACTTTAATGATTTCATGACTGAGTTGCCAACTACAATGTTACTGAGGCCACATCTACACTTATTGAGGATCTACATGGCTGTGACTGATGCACTGGGGGTCAATTTAGTGGGGCTAATGAAGACGCACTAAATCCAATGCAGAGCCTTCTCTAGTTGACCACTCCACTGAAATGAGGAATAAGGTAAGTCAATGGGAGAGCAGCATGGCGTCGAGTAGACACTGCGGTAAATTTACCTAAACTACATCATCTATGCTGCACCAACGTTGAGCTGGAGCCAAGGCCACAGGCTTAAATATTCTTTTCACTCTTTTCAATAGGTGGCACTTTAGAATTGAGCACCATTAAATAGAAAGATTAAAAAAAAAAAAAAAGGAAAAATTCCAATGCATACATGCAAAAATAATACTAAAAATGTTTAGGAGCAGTCAACCAATCTTCTCTACATGTGCTGTTTTCATCTTCAGTCAGTCATGCAAATGCAAAAATTACAAAATGTATGTATAGGAAAACATTTTTCATTCTACTAATTTAAGTGGTTACACCAAATCTCTAAGCAAAAAAAAGTTACCCTGGGACTGAGAACAACCATGGCAAATTTCCATCCAAAAAATATTTAAAAAGAGGGAAGACACACCAGAAATTGAGACTCCCGTTTTAACTACTGCTTTGCTATCAATAATGCTATAATGACTTGCAGATGTAATTTTGTTCTACTACAACATGTCTAAATACACTATATACTCACCATCCACTAAATCTACAAAACTGGCCTCATTGTCAGGTACAGGAACTGAAATTCCCATTGCTTTTCGGATTCCATATGTGCTCACAATGTCACCGGGGGTCACTTGTTGTGCGAGTTCTTTTAAATTATTGGTCACTCTCTCCGCTAGAAGGTTACAATAATATAAATTAATTTGTGTATTTACAAATTGTCCAGAATAGCTGAACTGTCCTTTCAGCTACAGCCACACAACTGCCATTAGTACTTAGCTTTAGAGAATTTGTATTTGCATAAAATTAAATAAATGTCTATAATAGCATATATTTAGAGTAGGGGTGGGCAAGAGAGCCTCCACAGGCTGGATCTGGTCCACCAAGCTGGTTGATCCTGCCCATGACAGCCTTAATGCTCTCCTGCCTCAAGGCGCTGATTGTGGGTGTGCCATGCCTAAAGTGAACTACCAGCTGTTCAAAACAGCTGGTGATTCACTCTAGGCTCCTGGCATTGCAGAGGAGCGTTAATCGTATATTGAAGGCATAAGGTACCAGAGGGAGAGAAAAGGCAGCATTTTCCTTGACCATTTGAAAATTGTCATTAGCAGAGTTTGGGGGGGGGGGGGGGATGGTAAAGGAGCTGGAGAAAGCAAGAGCAGATGAAACAGCTGCTTACTAAGGCCCCTTTGAGAAGGGGACAAAAGTCAGGCAGATTATTGAAAGCATAAGGTAATGCTGCTTCAATATTATATATGTGCTACATATCAGAAGGATCACAGTGCAAACTGCTGGTTGGGAAATCAATGACAAGTGACCCACATAGCACCCAAGGCACTGGTCTCTGGATCTGGGTATTTTGCTATTGGTTCTCAATCTTCACTGTGCACTAGAGCTATTGTTTCTCTTCAAAAAAGGGAGAATTTGGTCCACTTAAGACTTGTATGAAACTGGTAAAAGACAGAGGGAATACACAAGCATAAGAGCTAAAGTCTTTCAAATTAATGCAGCATTTTAGAATTAAGCTATGTATTTGACCTTAGTTAACAATGAGAACACTTGTACAACGGTTTAAATGCATTGCAATAACCAAAGCAAGCAGTTATTTTTACACATCAGTCATTTTCAAACAGAGAGAAGAGACTTGCTTCAAGGCAGTTTCAGTTTAGATTAGTGCCCAGGTACTTATCATAAGTATGGGGATCTGCAGGCCACCAATGGAGCCCCAGTGGGCCACAGGTTACCCACCACTGACTTTACCTGTAATAATCTGATAAAAATTCCAAATAACCTGTTTTATAAAAATAAATTAAAAGTAGTTATACACACCCAGATGCATTTCTTTGTAAGATGGGCCCAAAAGACAAATCATATTGGGAGGCGGTTTTGTACTCAGGCGTTCATTTTGAGCATCTTGGAGCTCTCTGAGTAACTTTGTTGTTTCATCAAGTTTCTTCTGGAAGATTTCAGCCTCTGATTGATAGAAAAGCCTGTGTCAGTGAAAGGAGGATACACATATGCTCATTCACAAGCTCCAGCAAAGCAATTATGGGATAATACAAAATACAAGGTTCCTGAATACAGGCAGTCCCCGGGTTACATGGATCCGACTTACATCGAATCCCTACTTACAAACGGAGTGAGGCAACCCCGCACTAGCTGCTTCCCCCCAGCAGACCAGGGAGATGTGAAGCGGCTTTTCTCAGCAGACACCTCAGCTTGAGAATAAAGGACTGAGGGAAGTGAGGTGTGGGAGAATAAAACTGAGCTCTGGAGAAATGTTTGGCTAGAGTTTCCCCTACAATATGTACCAGTTCCGACTTACATACAAATTCAACTTAAGAACAAACCTACAGTCCCTATCTTGTACGTAACCCAGGGACTGCCTGTATACCAAAGAATTGAGATTGTGATAAATGCATTTATCACAAAAAATAGCATTTGCATTCCTAATTGCAGTAGATTACTCACCTTCAGAGTCAAATTCCTCTACGTGAATTCCAAAATTTGTTACTGCTTTCAGTGCTGTAAGCCTATCATGATTAGAGTCCAACCTGTTGGCAGCATCTGTTTCTATAATCTAAACCCCCCCGCCAAAAAAACCAACAAATAAGTGTTTGTTTAAATCAAGTTGTTTTTTAATCCATCTAGAATGCTTTTGCAGTCTTAGTGTATTCACAACATGCCTCAGGTGGTACATCAGCAGGATTAAATCACCAAATTTAATCTGTTGGTTGGATCATTAGATTCCTGGGGTTGGGCAGGGTACTGACAGGGAGGGCTGATCCCTGCCACCACTTCAGCAGTGTGTACATTAGAATACTGTCAGATGCTGGGAGACACTCTAATTTAGATTTTAAAGCACAACCATCTCTTACTGTACTGTAGTTAACTATTTGTGTTAAGATTTGCAAACAGTCAAAGCTCTGGGCACACATACAGAAGTGGCCTAACAAGCACACAAATTATGACCAACCTCCAAATATAAAATCCTCCTGCACCCGTCCCAAATCAGGACTCTCCACAACCCACGTTTCCCCAAGATGAAATTCTAAAGTATAGTCTATTTCTGAAAATACTGGCATCAGCCTTTTCCTACTCAAAAAGAAATTCTTCAGATTTCTCTGTCTCTCAGGCTATGGCTAGAACGCAAATTCCGACTTTTCTTTGCAGATCTTTTTCTGCTTTCCTTACGGAAGAGACTTTTCTGAAATTCGGCCCTGGGGCCAAATTTTGGAAAAGCCTCCTCTTTCAACACATCCCTTTTTCTTCATACAAAAAGGATAACAGGGACAGTGAAAAAACGTGTCCACTTTTTCGGGAACTGTTTCGAAAAAGCAGATGTTTTCCTTGGAAGTGGCATAGCTTTTAACAGGATACCTCTGGTACCTTGGAAAAGCTCTGCAGTGTAGACATAGCCACAGTCAGGGGTATCAAAGCCAATCAAACCTATATTTTGATGTGAGATTTACTTTTTGGACTTTATCTTCAAAACTTGGAATACAAAACAGTTACCATAAAAAGCATGGAGTTTTGAATGGTAGCACACAAAACATCTGCTTATATAACTGCACACATTTTCCCAGCTTCAAGCAGTTTTGCAGTTAGAGGTTAAAAATGCCTCTTGAGAGTAGCTCCTTGGAAAAAGATAGAAAATATCACCTCTACATCTTTTATTGCATCACTCCTCCCATGTTGACTTTCTGCATCCATCGACTGAAATTGGGAGAAAAAGGGCATTTAATATGACATTAAAATAAGTTCCTATTTTAAAGTACAAAAACAAAACAAGAATTGTACAATGGGATGTTCTTAAATGGAGGGAGACAAAACAGTGTTATAGGTTTTCACTGATAACAAAAACTATACAATAGTCCATTCTGAGAGAGCATTCATTATATCTCTCTTGTAACAGAAGTTAGCAGCAAGAGGTTTCCTTCTATTAAGTTATTTGGAACATGTGAGTGTAATTACTGCAATGAAAGCCATTTCAGTTATTACAAAATGTCCTCCATTATTTTCTTTGCAAATGTTCCCTTTTTGGATCAAAATTGTCCATTCATGATTTGAGACTAAACGTTTTTTTCTTTGGGGTGGGGTGGAAGGAGGGAACATGGGGGAAGAAATTTGAAGAAAATTCCTTTAAGTTAGAACATGTGCTACAGTCTCTGTTTTTTAAAAAAGTTAGTATCATTCTTTAGACTAAAGCAAAAGTGAGGGAATCCTTTAAGCGGTACTAACATAAAACAAGTAAAATAGTATTTCCAGGCAGAGGTCCGACATACCAGTATTTTCAGTCAAAAGAGCAACCAACAGTTTTACTAATTTAACTGATTAACATTTGAATCTCAGAGCTATGAACTCCCCATTCCCTTCAAAAATGATGTAAAACTCTTACAAATCTAATTTAAAAAATGGGAATATCATTAATAACACCATTTATTTTTTAGATAGGCCCAGAGTTAAGCCAAAAACCTGTGGACAACATTATGGTATCATGCTTTCTTCCTGCCAAATCAGCCCTTCTGGTTGGTGGTAACATTCAGCATGAGCACTTCACAGGTATCATGTTTGTTTGTGCTAAATAACTAAGTATTTAATTAGCAGAATAAATAAGTAAGGGGTAGGAGGATTATTCTCTCTCCTAAGATAGCTAGATTGGCTGCTGCTAAGGGCAAACTAAACATTTAACAGAAACCTCTGCTCCCAAAATGCAAAACAAGTGATTTTATCATGGTATGTTCCCTGACCAGCAAAGACAAAAATTGTAGGTAGATTCTACAGCAGGGATCAACAACCTTTTCAAACCAAAGAGCCAAATTACATCAAGATTCAGAACAAGTGGTCAAAGAGCTGTGTAAGAATGCCCATTTGCATGACTGAGCAGGGGACAGGGTGCCTGGCCAGGGGGAAAGGGGCAGGAGGAAGGGAGGGGATAGGAGCAGGCTGGGGGTGTGGTGTCACAGCAGGGGGGTGAGTGAGGGGTCTGGTCAGGGGGGGTAAGAGGTAGCCACTAACTTGCTTTCACAACACATTGCAGGCACTGTCTAACAGAGCCTCCTACTGCTTCCATTTGCTGGATTCTGGCCAGTGGGAGCAAAGGGGAAGCCTCCAGGAAGCAGGGAAGGAAAACGGCAGGGCACAGAGCCATTTTTGTCTCCACTTGTCCCCCGCACACCAGATCCAGCAGGGAGGCTTGGGGCTTTTTACTTCCCGTCCTCTCCCCAGCATGAAGCTAGCGCTGGCATTCCAATATTCTTGGGGGGAGGGTCATAAGCCTGTAGCACCAGCACTGGCTCACTGCTGCAGGGGGCGCTAGGGGAGGCTAAGCTGGAGCTCCAAAAAAGCCATACCATATCTGGCTTCCTAGTGAGCCGTAGGTTGCCAACCCCTGCTCTATAGAGACCATTACAATAGGGAGAGATAAGGACTTGGTTCATTTTGAAAATTTTCACTTCGTTACAGATCGGGTTGGCAGGTGTCCGGTTTTGAACCGCACAGTCCAGTATTTGAACTTTCTGTTTGGGAAACAAATTGAGATAATATAAATGAGAAAATATAAATGTCTGGTATTTTCTAACTAAGATGTAATGTAGATTGTGTTGGAATGTCAAGTGTGTCCGATATTTTTGTTGAAACCATCTTGCAACCCTAGTTATGGAACTTGATGGACAGGTTGTCTCTGATGCTGGAAAAAATGCTAAGGGACAATTCAACTTCCACCTCAACCTCATATAAAAAAGATGGTGAACCCATCATGGGTGACGGGTATCAATTCCTGACTTTGCTATATGATTGGTTCTGAAACAGGCCAGTATGAATAGCCTCTTGACTCCTTCCTGTCTGCATATCTTAATACCTCCAAAAGAGATTCATTAGATCTAGCTGTGCACCACAATACTGCTTATGGAAATGGAAATGTCAAGCAATCCAGCTCTATACTTTCCTATTGTAAAAGAAAGACCTCATAAGATAAAGATGTGATAATGGCTCGCTAAACCCTGCAAAAAACAGTTTCTAGCCATTCACTAACAGCAGAAGCAAGAATCATTCCCTCATTCATCTCAACTATTTAAATCAGGGATGGGGAATCCATTTTTGGGTAGGTGGGGAGAGCAGCACTGACCCACAGCAAAAAAGTCAGTCAGAGGCTATGACTCCCAATTGAAAAGGAGAAAGACACTCCCCACATTCCGCTTACACACCAGAGTCGGGGGGGGGGGGGGGGCGAGAGGAAAGGGGACAGGCTAGTAGATGTTGTATGTGCCAACCCCAGAGGGGGGCAGCGGGGGGGGGGGGGGGGGGGGTTGAGTGCCAGTGCTGGGGGGAATCCTGAGCCTTGGGAGCCAGATCCAGGCATGCCAGGGGCCCGAATTTGGCACCCATGTCTGAGCTTTGCCACCCCTGATTTAAATAGTTAGGAAAGGACAGTCTTTTCTTTAGAAAAGTAGAATTTAAAAGCATTAACAGTTACATCAACTTAACATTAGGGCTGAAAGTAGCAAAAGGAATACATGTTTCCTGAATGATTTATGACATTAAATACCTTCAACTGCCCATTTGCAAAGAAACAGTTGCACATCTGTACTATTTCAAATATGGCCTATGTTAACGTTGTCGCAGGAGCCTTCTCTTCTGCATTTCCTGGCTTTTAACTATCTGACTTCATCTTTATACTACAACATTTAATGCAGCGTTGTGTATGGAATGACTATGTACAAATGGCAAAATATACTGTTTTGCTTGTGCTACTGTTCACAGAACTATTCTGTTTATGTTAAGTTGCTATTAAATGTTTTATAAGTTTGAAAATGCTCACTTGCACAGCTTCAAGCTGTTCACTGTGGAATTATTTATTTAAAAATTGCTTACATTAATCTTGTGGGAATTTACACTATGAAGTCATATTTTATGAGTATGCACTCTGTCCACTGTATGGCTTTATATAAAGTTAGGTAATAGCAGCTAGATAATAATGGTGTATAATATACATAAAGTTGACTCAATAAATCACTTATACAAATCAAGAGTGGCATAACTGCATTTCTGCCTGTGGAAAGCAGTCAGTGTTTGCTACTATATCTCTTGCCAGTGTTTTGATGCAATTATTTTTTGGAAAATCATGGCAGTTGTCAAACTTATGTTCTGAAGCAACTCTCATCACGAAGCCAACTGCACAGTTTATTTATTGCTTCAACTTAAGTGACTTCACTAGACAATAACTCCAACTAAAAGATGTCTATTTTCTCTCTCCCAGCATTATCTGAAACAGCATTTAAAATGGAAACACATAATTATAGGTATTTGAAAGAATGTGCAAGTGATATCAATGAGAGAAACTAAAGAAAAATTGAGTTTCTTACATTAACAATTATATTCTCAGCTTCACTTTCAATGGAGAATGAAAAGCAGATGAAAACATTTCATTCATTCTGAACTGTTTCAGGAGAGATTAAATCTTTTGTAACTGACTCATTGCCTATAATGGTAAGTGTTATGGGGACCAATGGGAAACCCCAAGGCACCGCATATGTAGAATTTTCTCCAATGCCTTTTGTATGTAAATTAAATGTGTAACTGCTGAATTTTTCAGTGGTTTCACGTATACAATGCAGAGGGGTCAGGCGGGAGCATAGACTCCCACTTGCCCCCCGCTGCCACCTCTGATGCAGTGGGGCAGGAGGGGAGTGGTTCTGCAGGAGCTGTTACGTGCAGGGAGCAAGCTTGAAAGACAGCTTCCTGTGTGTACTGGCTCCCACCTGCCCCCCTCACCTGCAATGATACTGGGGCTCTGTGGGAGGCAGTAGGAGGGAGGGGGAAAGAGGTGGCTCCACAGGAGCCAGTACATGTGGGGAGCTGGCTTAAAAGCCAGCTTCCCACAGGTACCGGCTCCCAGACTTATTGGTTAATAATGTAAATTACTACATGCTAGCATCTCTAGTGGGAATGTGAGAAAATATCCTTTCTGATACTGAAAGCTACTACAGGTAAAGTCTTATTTAATCCTCAAATCAAATGGTTTAACAACCGCAACAGCATCAGATACCCCAAAATCTGCACCCTAGCTTGGCAGAACTACTGTAATGCCATATCTATCTTACGAGAATAGATCATATTTAATAATTGGTTAACTAATATGTTAAATATTAGGACATATAGGTTATAACATTTCAAAACCCATTAATTTGTCAGTCATCATCCCTACGGTAGAGACATGTCAAAACATGATAGAAGATGCCTACAATATGAAAACAGGTCATACTCAAAAACCACATTAACTCAGAATGAGAAATGCCCGTTTCTAAATCACATCAATTCAACGGTCTTCATAATTTTAATTTCATTCTCTTCTAGAGCAAACCAAGCAACAAAGTTCCCAAATCACAATTCTTACCGTCTCTGTTTCTCTCAGAGATCTAGAATGTCCCCCTTTAGTTAAAACATCCAGCAAACTATCAGCCATAACATATGGGTAATCTTGAGACTTTGCCAAATAATCATGAATACTGAAAGGGAATTACAATGAAATCAATCTCACATCAAGCATAAATGACAGGAATAAAAACAACCTGTAAATGGTCAGTATGTTAAACCACTGTACTGAGTTTTGAAAATGCTGGTATTAGACTGGCAAGGGATTCAATTTAACAGATTTATTTTTTTGTTTATAAATGGCCAAGGCTGTAGTAGCCTGTGGAATATCTTAGATTCCCAGCATAGTCTACAGTGCATCCAGATCTCAAACTGCAATTAATTTGGCATGTTTGATATTCATTAATGCTATTAGACTTGCTTAAATAACTTATTTAAAGTGAGTTACACATCATGGAGTATTAACAAGACTTACAGCCATTTTGCTCAGGATAGTAAATCTGTTTCAAATACAATATAGTGTCTAAAATGATAATCAGAAGTTTGTGGTGCAAGGAGATGGTCCATTGTTACCCTCGCTATTTGTGAGCCAACATTAGACACTACAGGTTGGACCTCCCTGGTCTGGGACCCTTGAGACCAGATGAGGGATTCTTCTGGACCAGGGGAGGTTATTTCAGACCTCCCTGATGCCCCTCTCCCTGTTTCCTGGCTCCCCTCGCATCCCAGCTGAGCTACGTGCCAGCTTCTGTCCCCTCCCCAGCCTAACTGAGCCATGCACCGGCTCCTGGCGCTCCCCTCCAGCCCAACTAAGCTACTCGTCCTCTCCTGCAACCCAGCTGAGCTGCGTTTAGGCTTCCTCCTCCCCTCCAGCCAAACCACATACCTGCTCCATCCCCTCCCCCTTTGCAACCCAGCTGAGCTGCGTGCTAGCCTCTCCTCCTCCCCCCCTTGCAGCCCAGCTGAGCTGCACACCAGCTCCCTCCCCCACCTTTGCAGCCCAGCTGAACCGCAGGCAGGGTTCCTGCCCCCCATTCCCAATCCAGTTGAGCTGCTTGCTGGCTCCCCTCTTGCATCCCAAGTGAGCTGTGCGCCAGCTCCCATGCCCCCACCTCCCTGCAATGCTCTGGGACACTCTGGTCCTGGAACATCCATGGTCATGCGGGACCACGGAAGTTGTAGGACCAGAGAACCCTGGACTAAGAGGAGCAACCTGTACTAATAAAAATGCCTCATGTCCAACATAATAAATTTCCTTAGAAATTGTAAGTAGTATTCTGTCTCTACATCTGTAGCCATCAACACTCTTCAATTTCTAAACAAGTATTAAAGTAGGATGGCACATTTTCTAAATTTCAACAACAACAGATTCTTTTACCAGTGAAATAACTCATGTAAGTGGATTTTCATTTTTTCCAGAACATCTTTGCACACTAAGTATCTTCCAGTTAATTATATTTCTTTATGCTTATGTTGCTTAAATACTTAAAAGGTATTTTGCAGTTGGATGCAATGGTGATTTGGTAGAAGTCCCTAGATCAGTGTTTCTCAATGTGGTCTGTGAAACCAATTTGAGAAACATGCTAGCTGGTCTTGTCAGTTTGTTTATTTACCGTGGCCATGGAGCCTTGCAGCTCCCATTGCCCCGGTTCACTGATTGCAGCCAAGGCCCCTGGTTACAGACAACGGTGAACGGGAGCTGCGAGGCTCCATGGCCGCAGGGCTGGTAAGTAAACAAACTGGCATGCCAGTCAGGCTGTCTATACACTAGCGCGATCTTGCACAAAAGCGGCCGCTCTTGCGCAAAAACTTGCTGCCCGTCTACACCGGCCGCGTGTTTTGCGCAAGTAAATTAACGTTCTAATGTATAAAATCAGGGCTTCTTGCACGAGAACTCTGACGCTCCCGCTCAGGAAGAAGCCCTTTTGCGCAAGAGCTCTTCCAGAAGAGGCCAGTGTAGACAGGCAACATAAATTTCTTGCGCAAGAGAGCGTCTACACTGGCATGGATGCTCTTGCACAAAAGCTCATGCCAGTGTAGATGCTCTCGTCCGGAAGAGTTTTTGCAGAAGAACTCTTCCACAAAAGAAAATGCACCAGTGTAGACGTAGCCTCAGTGTGTTTCTCAAGGAGATTTAGCAGACCACTTTGAGAAACACTGATCTAGAGATTTCTACCAACCACATCACCATTGCATCCAACTGCAAAATACCTTTAAGTATTTAAACAACACAAGCATACAGAAATATAGTTAACTGGAAGAAAGCTATTAAGTTTTGATGATACTATGTGAGACAGACCTAACCCAGCAGCCTGCCACATTCAGGCAGAAGGCAGGTATACACAGCACTGTGTAAGTGTTTTTTCTCTTTTTAGAGTAAACCACTAAAGCCTGCTGCAATAAAAAAAAATGAAGGCAGGAAAACACCTGGGGCTAATTAACTAGCTTGATCACGCAAGTCACTCAACACCTGCAGCCTATTACAGCCAGTGGAATTGCTTTAGAAGGCCTCCTCTAGCTAAGGAGAGGGGGAAGACAGTGTGACCAGAAGAAGAAAGGAGGAACAAGAAGAAGCAGTTGGCTGTGAGCTAACAGGTACCAGAGGGAGACATTTGGAGGGGCTGTTTAGGGGAAATGGCCGTTTAGGGCAAGTGGCCCAGGGAAAAAGCTGCCAAGTCGGAAGGAAAAACAACCTTGACTACTACTGCTACTTTAAGGACCCTGGGCCAGAACCCAGTATAGTGGGTGGGTCCCCTCCCCCAATCCCCTGCCAACACAGAGCCAAGATGAGAGACTAGGACTATCAAGGAGTTTTCACCCCAAAACCATGGACTAGCCTGTGATAAGTATGGCTCACTAAGCCATGGATGCTCCCTCCTGTAAAGATAGAGGTTGTGTATAGGACCACAATGAGTCTGAAGCTAATGTTATCTGCCAGTAGTGAGAGACCCACAGGGCATGGCCAGAACTTTGCTACATATGGTAGGTATGAAAGTTGAACCCAGATAATTTTGAAGTCACCCATTACCTATTTTATGCATCACAGTTTGATTCTGCTTTGCATGAGGAAAAACTGAACATCAGTTATCCAAAGACTACAAAAAAAAATGGGGCATTATATGCTGCAATTGCTCAGTATATTTTTTTTTAAGATATGCATAACTTGTGATAAAACAAATCATTAACAAAATCTATATAAACTCTACTACTCTCAAGATAGTTACTGGAATACAGATCGTTGTTTGTTACCTGAAAAACTCTGGATTAGAATCTTCTCCATATGTAGAATAGATTAAGTCAGAATCATCCTTGCTGATATTTGCAAATGTGGAGTCATAAGATGGAGCATAAGAACTGTAGGGCCCATAATTCAAGTATGCCACTGTTGAATAATACAATATCACAATTTATTCTTATCTTACATACGCACAAAATCATATTCTAACCTGAGTAATATTCAGTGTTGTAAAATTGTCCCAAACAGGGAACCTTTGACAATGCATTTCTTACAAGTTTTACTAAATTTGATGTATCAATGTAATTCCAAGAGTTTCTTACATACAAGCATTCCTTCAACTACATCTAGTTAAAGCACTAGAAAATAAACAGAAGTACAGTTCTGCATTGGCAGGGATTCAGACTAGATGACTTCACTGTGTTTTCCATCCCATTTCTATGCTTTGTAAAAGTTATTTGGCTTTTAATCCCTACATAAATCTGAATTCTCTAAACATTAAGGGCCCAATTTTATAAAAAAGCATGATGTAAAAAGGCATGCCATCACTATGTGCATAAATCTGTATTTCCACATAGATGGTTGAGGTTCCTTATGTCCTTAAAAATCTAAGTCTGATCTCGCTGTGCAGTTCATAATCATCTAAATTGGACATTGGAGGCCATAGAACCTCACCCATCAACTTCTGTAATAGAACCATAACCGGTGGCTGAGTTACTGAAGTAAGTCTTCATTATGATTTAAAGATTTCAAGTTACAGAGAATCCACCATTTACACTTGTTTACACCTGAAAATGATCCATACCCCATGATGCAGAAGGAAGTGAACAACTGTAGGATCTCTGCCAATCTGATCCAGAGGAAACTTCTTTCCCAACTCCAAATATAGCTATCAGCATCTAAGTAAGTGGGTAAAATCAACCAACCCAACACCTGGGAAATAATGTTTTAATAATTGAGAACCCCTGCCATCTAGTGTCCCATTACTGGCCACTGGAGATATTTACTGCTAATTACAGGTTGGCTACATGCCACTGCAGGCAGTCTCATACCGTCCCCTCCGTAAACTTGTCAAGCTAACTCTTGAAATAAGCTAGGTTTTTTCCCCTTAAAAGGCTGTTCCAGAACTTAACTTCTCTGATGATTAGAAACCCTTGTCTTATTTCAACCTTAAACTTGTTGATAGCTAGTTTATATTTATTAGTTATTGAGTCTACATTGGTGCTTAATATTCTTCATGAAAATATGCTTATTCATGTGAAGACATAACTAGACTATGCTTTATGCAAGATGCTTCATGTGAGATCACTGGAAAAGTTAATCTACTGAATATGATTGCCCAAGAGCAGCTGCGCAGCCACCATGTGGCTTTAGCCCTGAAGCCAGGGTGGGCTGTGTGGTAGCTGCTGGAGCCGGAGCTGTGGTGCAGCTGTCCCAAGCAAACACACTGAATTCAGAGGCAGCTTGTTGAAAGCAATGTGCATGATTCTCAAAACTGGCCAGTAACAAAACTTTCTTTCAAAGCCACTCTGACTTTCACTGCCCCGTGCTGTGCTCTCCTTATTGCTCTGGTGTCTGGATGCTCAAACATTCTGGTTAGGCGCTCTGCTTCTGGCCCTTATGCTGCCACATAAAGCTTTCCCCCTTACTCTTACAAATGTTATGGTGCATGCCGCATGCTGCCACCACACAGGGAATACTGCTTTCACTGAGCTCCAACTGATTGCCGGCTGTATTCCAATTCACTCAAATCAGGGGCTTGCCTAAACAACGTGTCTCTAATATGCCCAGATTCCTTCTCATCCTATTCCTGGAGTGTGCAAAAGCTCTCAACAGACTCCATCATTAGGCACACCATGGCAGACATCATAACAGTTCTTTGCACAAGGAGATCCATGAGGGGGGGCTATGCTTGTGCTGTTATGGCACATGTGCAGGTAACCAGGGGCAAAAAGACTGTTTCCCATTAATCTCAAGGAAGGAAACAGATGAGTGCATTATGGGAGTCTGACAACATCAACCTAGAACCACCCGCTGCACAGTTTTGGTCCCAGTATGAAGGGGAGCATAACCCACAATGCGAAGTGCTGCAGGCACTGTGGGATAGCTACCCACAGTGCACTGCTCTCAAAGTCAACAGCAGTCTACCTACTGGGGATGTGCTATTTCAAACTACTTCGAATTCTTGCACACAGCAGGGACATGGACCTTCGACTTTACAAAATTGAGTGGTAAGAAAGACTTTAATAAATTCAAACCTTATCTCGCAGTGTAGATAGGGCCTTAGAAAATATTTTAGATCTGCTTAGTTATTTAATACACAGTATATGAAAAATATGCAATATTCTGCTTCAAAGAACAATTAAGCACACTGCAATTTAGCTCTAACAGCAGTATAAAACCGAGTTCTAATCTCTGTGGTTGGCTGTTGTGAAGTTCAAATACCTATTATATATGAACTACTGCTGTTTTTAAGAAAATAAAGGTTTAAAGAAAATTCAATATTCACCTGGAGTTACTTTGTTCCTTTTGTCTTCTTTGAACCCCTGTAATGTATTAACTCCTGACTGAAGTCTTCCAGCTGTCATACCTAACTTCACAGGGCTGTAGCCTGGTTCTACAATACAGCACAATATAGAAGTGACCAAGGAATATTTAGCAACATTAAACAGATGCAAAATGTTCAACTTAATATGGAAGTTCAGTGCACAAATTCTGTGTCTGCAATTATAAAGATTTAAGTTCAAACTATATTATGGATACTCAAAAAAAAATCAGGTGTCAAAATTGCATTATGAACAAATTTCTGCAAAATATTAAGACAGACCCAAATAATACCAGTTTCTGGTTATATAAAGTTCAATGTGTTTAAACACAACAATATACTTACTGGTAAGACCACCACTTTTCCTGGAAAATTCAATGCTAATATAAAGTTTAAAAAAAAATTCTCTCCTTCCATTCTCCAATACGAGACAAAAAAAAAAAAAAATTGACATGGAATGGTAACAGAACTTGGATCTTTATTCTTGTCTTGTTCTGCTTAGTGCAGAAACCAGAGATGGGGAAGGGACAGTGTTGTTACTGAGACAGTGTAGATTACGCCTTTGTGGCCATATAACACCCCAGCCCCAGAACAGGGCAATAGAGAGGTCCTCCAAGCTGACTAGAGCAGCTACGTAGGACGCAGCCAATCTGGGCCTAGCAGGCTATTCTAAGAAGAGTTGCTGGGCCAGCCAGAGTGAGTTCAGTTTCTTGTAAGAGCTGGTGGAGAATGGTTGGTGCTTTAGGCTGGCTGCTGATATTCCATGAGAACAAAGCACTGAGATAAAGGTAAAGAATATGCAGGAGTTATAGAGGAGTAGCCCATGAATTATGACCGCAATAGAGTTTGTTTAAATGGACATTACAGACAGCTGATAACCAAAGGGTCCCTAGGCTGAGCCCTTGTCTAGAGGGAAGATCCAGAATTCCCTCCACCAGCCACTGTGAAAGTGGCCTGGACTTTGATGAACCCCCAAAATGAGAAATGAACTCTTAGTGGCCCAGCTGAAGAACTGAGGCCAGAAAAGCCCAGAGGCGCAAAGAGTAGAGAGGGAGCTCTGAGGAATGTGGCCTCACACTAGGGCTTAGATTGCATAAACAGCGGGGATAATTTGAAGGAGCCCAGAGGGATTGAGAGACTGTTTGGCCAGAGTATTGTGATAGGCTGTGCTGAATTGACTGAGTGAGCCCCAGGACAGGGCTGCAGATCCCTATTGAGAGTGAAGAAATAGCCCCCAATTAGACTTGTACCCAGAAAGGGTTTGCTTTGCTTTTATCAGACAGAGATTCCGCCAGAGAGCTGAGTCATGGAAGACCCATCTCAGAGAGTTTGCAAGCACAATCACTGGGCTGGGCAGCATTGGTGAGAGGTAAGTGCAACCATGTTATCTTTATACTTCCTTCTGTTCTGAAGTCCATCAAGGACTAGTGCGGCACCGCCATAATTTAGGAATAGCCAAAAACTGTAGTCTTGCCCGTTCCTCCTACCCTCCGCCTCTTAATCTGGAAATGCTCCCTAAACCATATGGCAGGAAGAGGTGGCAAAGCATATTTGTCAGCCGAGGATTTCCTAACAGCTTTGTATTTAACTGGTTAACTGGCCTGCCACAGGTAAGGGGGGGGACACTGAAGCAGCCCACTCCCCGTCCACAGCGTGGTTGGCCCGGCTGAGCTGGATGTAAAGGAGCTGCAAACAGTGACATGGCTGATGGCAGCTGAAGCACACACGAAGCGTGTCTCTAGTTAACATGCTAAACAGAGAAACATACCTCCTGCGTTAGCATCAAATGGATGAAGAAGTCCCAATGTTGTTGTACCATCTGGTTTTCTTCTTTCAAACTCACACTGAAACCAAATAAAGTTATTAAAACATTTGATTTTACAAATAACTTTAGATTTAGTATCTGAACCAATAAGAACTTACGTAAGACAATTTAAAACTCAAACGGTCAAAGAAAATTTTCCTTATTTATTGAGAAGAGTATTAAGAGATGAGATCTGACCCATGAACTTTGACGCTACAGTAGCTTTTAGTGATGTCAACGGGTACGCAATTAATTGGCACCTGGCCCAGCTAGAACAGACCTCTGCCGGCAGCATACCATTCCCCTGCCCGGCTGGAGCAGAAGCTAGTTAACCGGGTAAGCATATAAATTCACTGGTTGATATTTTATATAGGATGTTACATCCCTACTAGTTTTGCTATTTTTACACTTATTCTTCAGTTGATACTATCAGGTCACAACACAAGGTATTCAATCATTTAAATGGTAAACGTTAAAATTCACTTTTTTTTTAAACCAATAGTCTACAATCTGTATCTCTTCCAGTTACCAACTTCTGAAAAACTCTAATTTCATTATTGATAGGGAAAATATAAATTATTGTTGTGAAAGACTGAACAGATTTCTTGTGATAGAAATTATTAATATTAACAAAGATCTTTGTGTAGCTTAAGTTTTTCTCCAAAAAGGTACAAGGGAATACAGTAAACCCTTATGTAACATGCATTTTTTACGGGTGCATTTTTGACATACCATAGTTTTCCTTTATTGACCCATTTTTATGTTGCACATGCTATTTTTATATAAAGAGCAATCACAGGAGGGAGTTGGAGTGACAGGAGGGAGTTGGAGTGCAGGAGCCCACTCATGATGCCAGATCTACAGGTGCTTATCTCTGGGGCTCCCTGCAAGCAGCTTCACATGCTGTTTGTTCCTGGCAGAGACATGGCCAAATGGTATTGCCGGATGCCTTCACCACTGGCTCTGCCCTGCCCAGGCAGTACTCGCAAGGGACATGGGCAGTGCCTAAAGCCGCCTAATCGAGCCTCTACGAGGAACAAGCAGGGGAGCTGCCTGAGGTATAATCCCAGATCCAAGCTCCCTGGGGTTAGCTCCCTGTGGCCTACTGTTCTTGGCTAGGTAGCTCTATGCACTGCCTAATCCCCTCCCCAAGCTCTATAGTAGGAGGCAGCGTGTGAAGCCTCCTCGCCATACCTCCACCTCTACCAGGAACAGCAGGCACAGGGAGCTGCCTGAGATGAGTGTGCCATCGATTCAGCATTCTCAAAGTGTACAACTTTGTTATGTCTGGGAACATAACCCTATTTTCCCATTTATCTTAGTTCACATAACAGTTTCATAACGTGATTTTCTAGGAATGTAATTGCTACATTCAAATATTTGGTCACAAATGAAACAAGCCTGATTGTGTTAGTCTAGGGTCTTAACATCTGATCCCAGCACAAGATCCCAGCATCATTAAATACAGTTATCAGTCTACTTAGAACGGACTAAGTCTGAAATAGTAATTTTCTTTGTGCGCTAGCATTAAAATATTTTGAGTTTCTACACTGTACCGTTTATTATAAAGTTTAAGTGACTCAAAGTTTAATCTTTGATTAAAACTGTTTCTACCAGACTTGCATAAATGAGCTCTAAAATTAATTTACAATGTTATTTCAACTGAAGTCAAGAAGCATGATGGACCATACTACAGAGTTTAGTTTATTAAGTTCAATAAATATTCAACTGAAAAGTAGTTTTCAACTTTGTGTTTTAAAAGGTTAGATCTGAATCAAGAGTAGAAATAAAATGCAATGCCATTTATACCACTTATGCCCAGAATTTCAAATGATATAGGATATTAAATTGGCATTTCCCAAAGAGCAAACAAATGGGTTTCCAAATAGACTCAATTCACCTGAGTGTTCACAAGTCGTCTTGTTAACTTTCCTCCAGATTCTCTAATGACACGATCAATCTGTTCCTGTTCTCTTTCTAAGTTGTTATTCCTTAATTTTTCTTCAAGCAGATCTTTGTCTTTCCTGCAAGTATATACAATTTCTCACTTTACAGTCCAATGGAGAAACAGTCTCATGTCTCAAAGTACCTGGTATGTACAAAGGAGTTCAGTACGAGAAGGTTTAAACACAAGAAAACATGCATTAGAAAATTGTGACTAAAGATTGGTTGGTAATATTCTTCCAAAATATTTTTTCATTAAAAAACACCAATAAATCAAAACAAACTATTTGCAGGAAAAGGTCTGCTTTGACACATTAGATTCGAAGCTGAAAAGTTTCAAAATTATCAAAGTGACCCATTGTGACATTTTCAAAGCAACAATGTTTAAGGGGACTGGATTTCAGAATTGTTTTGAAATTGAGCTTATACTAAAAGTTGTGGTTTTTTTTTAAAGAATCAACTAAAACAATGTTTTGATTGATCCAAAATGGATTTTTTCAGGTTGTTGGATTGTAAAAGATCTCAATCAATTTCAAAAACATTTCCATCCTGAATCACAACAAAAAGTCAAATTCTTGCTGAATGGGAAGACTTTTTCCTGTCCAGTTCTATCTACAAATCAGAAAGTCGATTATACAAATAATTTGGTTCTCTGTGTGCTCATATCTCTGCAGAAGTCTTTACACATGGGTTTTTCCAGTTAGAGATTTGCTAGTTTGGGTTACTGCTATGCTCTGTAGTTGCATTCCCATAAACTAAAACATAGCTTTGGTACATTACAACAGTTTAAACACTGATCTGCTGGAACTATATTGTTATATCTTGCAGTAGCAACATTCAGAGGAATGAAGCCACTGGCAAATATTTTGAAGTATTTGTGATATTTCAATATAGAAGAACTGCTATTGTTACATGCATTCTCTGCAGCGTTTAAGAGCTATTTTTTCCTATCAAATACATAACAGGTGCCAGCTGAAATTCTCAATAGAGTGCATCCAAAACCTTTGAAAAATCATGTTTGCCAGCGTGCACTAACCCGGCATTACTTGAGTGAGTACAATTACAGACACATACACAAACTCCCTCTCCCCCCTAAATCTTGAAACAAATGAGTTAATTTTGGTGCAGAAATACCCTGATAATGCAAAATGAAGACCTTTCATAAAGTGGAACACACACATTTGATTATTTTGACCAGAGGACAGACCTAGAAGAAAAGAATGGAGGAAAAAACAAAATAACTTCCCTGATATTAGCAATCAGAGTTCTTGGTACATATGCAGTGCCAGACATGCAACAAGTCAGGTCTACTGATGTCAAAGAGCACATCTTTCAATAGAATTAGATTGAGTAACTTCAATCACTACTTAAACAATACTTCACTTTTTATGTTCCTTGTTGGGGCTTTTGAATGCTTTGATGTCCGCTTCCATCGATTCTTCTTTGTCTTTTCCAGGAACATTATCGTCTTCCCCACTTTGCTGCAATTCCAACTTATCTTTTTGCTTCCTGCTCTGCTGCAGGTCAGCCATGAAATCTATACTCTGTTTTAGGCTCTGTATTCGCTCCTAAAAATATACAAGGCATGTTTTCATTTCACATCTTCAGTTAACTTTTACAACTAATTCATAAATATTAACTTAAATGCTTTTCTTTCAACGCTGTCTGAATCATTTGATGATCAATAGATTAATATGGGATACTGTATTTAATAAGTGTGGCACCAGTACTGGAGCACGACCCTTAAAAAATGGACTGAGATGCCATTCCACTAAATTAGCGTTCAGTAGAGAAATGCTGCGTTTTTACTAATTTACACAGTATTAATATTATGAAAAACACGGAAAAGAGTTCAAGAGGAAATGTGTACTGAAGTGATAGGTCTGTGTACAGATGGGTTCAATTCTAGTAGCCACAAAAAGTTATCAGCTCTAACAATGTAATGCTCGTAGCCAGTTAAGTTTGATGGCAAGGTGTTTCTTTAAAATAAGTCAACGTAGTGTTTGCAACTAGCTTTAGAGCTTTTCTACACTAGAAACTTCTACTGGCATAGTTGTGTTGGTTAAAAGCATGGGGGAAAAAACACCACTATCCATACACATAAGTGTCTGGCAAAAGCCCTAGTGTAAATACAGTTTAAAAAAAAACAAACATTTTGCTTATATACAAGGATTGAACTCACAACCCTGGGTTTAGCAGGCCAATGCTCAAACTACTGAGCTATCCCTCTCCCCCAAATCTAAATTAAATTGAGATTTTAATGAACTCCTGAATATTTAAAGAATGTTCTTATTGTGATTTCATGATTTGTTCTAAAGTAGCATATTTTTATTATATCCATCCAAGAAACCAACCAGGAACCGTTTCAACCTTCAGAAAAACAAAGTTATTCCACTTTCCCATCCAACTATTTATAAGAGTGTAGAACAATTTTCAGTCTCCAAGGTAAACATTTAAAAGCAATAAAACATCACAGAATATGTGTTTTGCAGTTGTATTACTATAGTTTGAGTGTAACAAATGGGTTTGTAAACAGAGAGAGGGGACTTTTAGCAGGGCTGTTCTTCTTAGTGCTAAGAGCTGCAACAAAAAGCAATCTCTTTTTAAAATTTTCAGTAAGCTAAAGAATCCTTCCCACACAGACAGGAAAAGGAAAGAGCAAAGTAATGCAGGAAGGCTCAGGCTCTTGAACAAGAAAATAAAGACATAACAATAAAGAGGTCAGAATCAGCCACAGAAAAAGGCTGTATAAAGGTGCTGAATTTCCAGTCTTTCACCTGTTTTGCATCTTGCTGCTGTGTACCTGAAATCACAGTTTGTTCAGAGCAAAACAAATGTAATAACCTAAGATGTACTATGAACAGGTTTTAAAAAGATTACATTGCTCCTCTAAGAAGCAATGTTACCCAGTGAATACGAGACTATACTAAGTCTTAGGAAACCTACCACTGACCTAGTGTGACTTCAGGCAAATACCTTCATTGGTTTTCTTTCCTATCTCACCCTTGGTTAATTTTGTCTATTTAGACTGTTGACTTTTGGGGACAAAGACTATTATTTTGTGTTTGTAAAGAATCCACCAAAATGACCCACAGGCACTACAGTAAAACAAAAAAAGCCTTACTTTAACAACTTAGAATTTGTAAAACACTAAAAAGATCTAATGCTAAACAATGCTCAAAGATTATACTATTTTAATGTTCTAAGTCATACCAGTACAGGTTTCTGTACTCCTTCATTTAAAGCACATACCATCTGATTCATTTCTAATGTATCTAATACTGATTCAACGTCTTAATTTTCAATAGCTCCCAGTGACAAGGGTGCAAAGAACAAACTGTGTGTTTATATTGTAATGTCAACCCTCCCCACTCCAAGATGTCAGCAAAGGATAAAGTGCAACACTTAGCAAAGATGAGTGACAATGGTACAACGAAATATCAGGGTAAGGCTAGCAGGGAAGAAATAGTGGAAGCATTAGCAGGTTTGAGGAAGAGACAATAGATTAAAGTGTATTCTGCATCTTAAAACTTTGTTTCAAGCAATCTGAAGGATCAAATTATTTCACTAGTCCCTGTGAAAAACATTCCTAGTTCTCTCTCATCCCATCTCCCACAAAATTGATTAAAACGGAGGGGTATCACTGAAGATTGACTGTTTGACAGCTGGGTCCCCCAGCACCGGCTCTGCAGTGCTGCCTGCCCCCTATCAGAGGTAGCAGCGCGAGGAGGGGGGGGGGGGGGGGGGCAGAAGGCTGCCACAAAGCAGCCCTTGTCCATGAGGGGATTCAAGTTTCTCATAGCATCCCATAGAGCAGCCTCTGTCCACGGGGAGCTTGGACTCCCCTACCTCCCCCCCCCCCCCCCCCCCCACAAACAAGGACTGATGCTGGGCACCCCATGGACAGGGACTGCCGCCACCCTGCGTTACTGCCTCTGTATCAGTGACAGCAGCGTGGGATGGCAGGGGGCTCCCCTGGGAGTGGGGCTGGGAGCACACTGGCTGCCCCTGAGGACTATCAAATAGTCATGTAATTGCTAAAATTTGAGGCAGTTACATGACTATTCAATTACACACCAGCTAATATAATTAATTTAAATTAGAAATAAGCTTTTAACAGTGAGAGTGATCAACTACTAGAACAAACTACCCAGGGAAGTTTTGGATTCTCCATCTCCCAAGTCTTCAGATAAAGACTGGATACGTTTCTGGTAGTTACGCTTGTGTCAAACATAAGTTATTGGGCTCAACCGACAGATAAACTGGTGAAATTCAACGGCCCTTGATAAGGTGATACTAAAAGAAAATATATCCCATATTAAGTCCCACCTATTTAACAGCAAAAGCAATATTTGTGCAGGATTTAATATTTGTCTTCCATAAACAAATTCCCTACAACTGACCTATGAGAGAACAGTAAACAGTTTTCAACCAAAAGTTTATAATGCAGAAATTATGTCAATATTTGAAATACTACAGTTCCTTCTTATTGTATCAGACCCCAAATGACTCTGCAGTCTTGCATGCATTTACAATATTATCTCAATCCATCTTGAAAAGAAAGTTTGGGGATGCTCATGCAACTGTTACTTCACTCAAAGACCATAACTAACTAACTAACTAAACAAACAAAAATTTTGATACTTAAATTTTTCATTACCTGGCTCAGTATTTTCATTCCTGAGTGCAGTAGTTTCTTTGCAGCTTTGTAATAAATAGTCTCTGGTTTGTTGTAGATCATGGCATTAGTGCACATCAATTTGAAGTTGTCCTGTACAAAAAAAGTTTTGAATCAGAGTAAAGATAGATCATAAAGGATGAAATACTAAAATAATTAGCTAAGATACCAGTGGTGTATTGAGCTTAAGGTAACAAAACTTCAAAAAAGTCTGTTGCAGTTTCAAAGATGTTTTAAGTAATTTAATATTAAAAATAGTAAGGTCAAGCTTTTCAGAACATATGAATTTAGACAATTTATCCATATGTTAAAACCCACATAAGCAGTCTGATACGAGATTTGTTGGGTGCTCAGGATTTCTGGAAAAAAAAAGCTGCTTATTTAAGTACTTACTTATGGATGTAGATCTCCATTTTTAAAATCTTGCCCGAAATCCTTAATTGTTTTAAAATATATATTTACTTGAATGAATTGCATTTACTCATTGAGGTGTTAGTTGTCTCTCTCAGAGACAGAAATACAGAATTCTAATCTTAGCAAAGGGTATCGAAAAGACTAACAGGATGACCTGAACTATGTCAAGACTTTCTTTACATAGATATGCTAGACCTCCCATTCAACCATTTACGCCGTGTATCAAAGTTGAAATGAAAACTTAAGTTTTGGCACAAAATATCTTCCATTATGAATCAGTGCAGTTGTGTATAAAAGGCAAAGAAGCCAAAAAAAGCAAGCAGAAACAGATTCTGTAGAGCTGTGCACCGCACTAATCTGATGCAGCTGAAACAACAATGGAATGTTTTCTTCAGCTTCAGAGCTCTGAGTAAGAACATTCATTTTGGGAAAAAATTGGAAGTTAACAGTGATCCAGATATTAGCTGCACAAATTGCAAACACGTTATTGTCAGAAATTGCAATTCTGAGGGCCTCATTTGAACCTAGTCAGGCAGGTGAAGGGCTACTGAGTATTTTTACCCATGAACAATGTGATTGCTGATTACAAAGGTTGCTTTGGTGTTCTGTGCCACAACAAAAGTAAAACTATATTACGCTGCCTTGAAAGTGATGCTGATTCTGCCTACATTATCTCCACATCCCAATGAAATACAGTTATTTTATAGCCTCAGTTTTCCAGGAAAGGGGTACAGATTAGAACGGCAGCAGATCTTAAATGTGATGAGTAGCTTAGCATTTTGGTACCTAAGCCTGTGTATTACTCATTCACACTAAACTGTTCAGTTTTAGTGCACATGGAATAAACGATCAAGCCCTTAAGGCACATTGCTATGTCAGGATGTTAAGGACTAGTCGACTAGTCGCTTCAGCTGCCTCCATCTGATAGAGGGGGGTACTTCAAAGCAGCAGCGCCACTTGGAGCCACAGCATTTCAAAGGGGCAGCGCCATCCTATTGACTAATCGAATAGTCAATTAAAAATGCATTGACTATTCAATTAGTGAATTACATGGTACTTAATATCCTTTTTGCTATGACTGTTGGCTCTTGGAAACCAATTATGAATCTTCAGAGGAAATCCTTTTTGGCAGCAACAAGAAACCTGAAGAGACATCACAGCACTGTGACCCAGTCCCTGGGGCTGAGTTTAACTTTAACCCCAGTTATGTTAGATTTATGACTGACCTATTGCAGGGGGTTTGGGATCATTATTCAGAGAAGCCATGATATCAGTTTAACCCTTGAGTTTAACTTGAACGGTTAGAAGTAGCATCTTTAATTTCTTGAAAACATTGAATTCCACTGAGCATGAGAGTTCCCCATATAGACCAACAAAATGACAGGTTCTTTCCCAACTCCTAGACATCTACAAAGGCCTGCAGATGAGAGCTCATCTCTTCTTGAGATGACAGGTTTGTTCTTGAGGCCAAAGCAATTTGACAGACATTTGAGTACCTCTTTATTATTAATGGGAAGATAAAGGCAATGCCAGACAGAAACAGCTTTCCTTGGAGATCTCACACTTGCACTTGTCAGATAGAAAACAGCAGTAAAAGGGTCATATGTGTATTATGTTTTACTTTTAAATTTGCTATTTCGGGGGTAGGCAAATTTGATGAAATAGTAAGAGGTAGGCAAGAATGACAAGTTCATTCACTTCAATTACGTTTTCTGGTTATATGCAAGCCATTGTAAATTTTGCAATTTTATACTGAAATAAAGACATCAAATGGAATTTTGAATTACAAAGTGATAGCAACCATTGGACTCCGTAATAAAGTTCCTACGGACTTGCACTTGTGTGCTTTAAGAGTAGAAGGCTATGTTTTTGGTTGAGACAAGGACTGTGAGAACTTTTGTTGGAGAGAGAGAGAGAAAAACTTGAGCCACACAGTTCTTCAGTTTTGGTAGTCAAAGTACCTTTCTCAATAAAAGATATTACTTCACCCATGTCCTCTCTCTAATATACTGGGACTATGTATCTACAACTACACTGCACATTTTGGGTTCTAGACAAGCTGTAGAAATTTAACTCCATTAGCACAGTGCTGAAAATTCATTGGGTTATATCCTACAATCAAGCAGCAGACATATCGTGAAAATGGATTACAGTTATACTAATATATATAGATAGACACACACACACACACACACACACACACAGTACCATACGCATTTGTTTTTGCCATTGTTTGGAAGCAAGTAGTATATATTTTTTTACAAGGTCAACAGAAAATATTCTTTAGATTACATGTGCTGATTTCTGCCAATTTCTTATGAATAGAATATGAACATTTTAAGACAAACTACGCAAGAGGGAATAATCATAAGTTTTAATCCCTGTCTCTACCAAAAATGTACTTAAAAGCACCTTTAATTCTTCTATGGACTGGTAACCATTGTTCTTGATCTTCTCTTTCATAGTACTAAAATCCATTGGGTGCTTAATGATCATGGAGTAGCCAGGAGCAATAAAGTCAGTCACAGGAAATGAAAAGAAAGCATTTGGATCCTTTCTGTTAAGATATACAAAAAAATATTCTTTTAACTATATTTTTATAACAAGGAACATACTGAGCTTGGATTTAAGTAGAAGACTAAGTTAAATATAGTGTATATCTAACTGATTTTGGAAAAATGGGAGAGAACTGGAAACTTTAGGGTGGTTAACAAAGCAAGCTCTTTAACCTGCTATCCCCTCATCTTCACATTTGTAAACCAAGCACACAGACAGTGATCCTCTCTCATGCGCTCAGATTCAGACAGAGAAGGCTTAAATTAAGAGGATTTGCAAAGTCATAACAAATTGTAACAAAAAAAAAATCTGCTAACTTGAATTTTGTATTCAATAGATGCTCACACTATGCATTGGAAAGTATTAATTTGTACGTGAATTTACTTTTACTTTAAAGACTGAACTACATAAATTAATAGTCAGTTAAATGAAGTAATTGACAGAATGATAATTACAAATTATTGCAAACCAAATACTTTGACATACAAGGGACACATCTTTGTGGCGAGTTCAGTGTATTTGACATGCTGTTTCCTTTCAACAGGCTTTAAAACTTGATAACTGAAGGTATTTAAAGGAAGTTTGAGGAGACATTACCAAGCTTTCTGATATTCCACTATTGGTAGTTAAATTTATAAAATAGCCCTGTAAGCTCCCCTCAGTTTCAATTATTTGTATGTAGCTGTTACCTGAGGTTCACGTCAATTTGTCTTCTTTCTAGAATATTCTACAAATTGCCAATAAAGCAAATAAAATGCTGACATGTGAATGTATGACAGTTTGTATTACCAGGGCATGCCGAGTGGCAGCGAGCCCTGCTCGCCAGCCACACGGTTCTGCCCTCTGCGCACGTGCAGATCGTTCTGCACATGAGCAGATCGCTCCATGCTGGCTCTTCGGGGTGTAATCTATCTCGTGAACCCTGTGTATTACTGCTGCTGCCAGGCAAAATATTTATCAAGCACTTAAAAATTGATGAAGCTTGTTAATAGGCCTCCTCGCTTAAATTTTTTTCAATGCTTTAGCAACTAATTATATCAATTTCTATTTTATAGCCCTGAAAACTATTAGAGCACACACTCACCTCTGCAGCTGTCTTACCAGTTGATTCAAAGCTTCTTGAAGTGGTGTCTGTTCCACTTCTGGCGGAGAAGGGAGGAAAAGAAACTATTACAAAGAGATCATCATCTGCTTTCACAAAACTGCCACAAATTCATGGTCTGTCAAATATTAATTGTATTGCCCTAAATGCACAAACTACAAACAGTAGGTGGGTTACCTTTCTAATTAGCCTTATTAAGCACTGCAGCAATGCCTTATTTACAAGCAACAACCCTCATTTTGAAAATGCCACCATAGCAGCAGTATATCAAAGTTCAGCCATTTTGAATGGCATTAAATATGAACCAACCAAACAATGAAGGTGCCAACAGCACTTTGTCTGTGTAGATATGCTAGTACTCTTCCTCTCTAATTGCTACCCTATGATCTTCATCTGCTTCTTTTAACTATCCAATTTGTAGGTGTTTATGGATTACCAGTTTTGCCTTTCATATTTACATACCATCTGCTTCTTGTTTCCCGCCCCCTTCCATTTTTTTTCTCCCCCCCTCCTGTCTCCCCTATTTATTTTGAGTCTGGGCATCCTAAACTCAAAACTCTGGTCATCTGAAGTGGGCTGTGCCCATGAAAGCTCATGATACCATCTACAATGTTTTGTTAGTCTATAAAGTGCTACCAGACTACTTCTTGTTTTTTAAATTTATCAAATATCAAGTCATTTGATTATCAAGATGAAACTAGGTAAACATTCCCAGTTTTAAAAAAATGGAATTCATGAAAGCTGAATACTAGACACCTTTTACAGGACATTTTTGAGGAACCAATTTCTGCTTTTAAAACACCGCAACAAAACCAATTAATTCTTAAGGATTTCTACCTTCTTGTTTTGCTAAACTACTCGCAAGTGGTTTCTCTGGTGGTAATTCCAATCTTACAGGAGTCTGACATTTCAGTTCTCTTTCTCCCTCACTTTCAGCATGTTCCCGATCTCGCTTCTTTTTATCCTCCTAGAAAGGGAAAGTTAAGCAATTTCAGTGATGCTGTAGAAATCACATTATTGTTGTTAAATATGTCATCTAAATCTGTTCAGATTACATAAAACAGGAAACAAAGATCTGCTGAAATCTTGGGATTCCTTTCGAAAGGCACTAGTGGGCAAGGCCTGGGAGCATGGGGGAACACTGAGCCATGTGTGGCCTCAGGAAACTGTGCCAGGTAAATGTCCCCTCCTATCGTGCAGATCCCCCAGGTCCCCATTCCTGCTTTGCTCCTGCCCCCCTCCTGCTAAGACCCTCACCCCAGCGCACTCCGGCACACAGAGCATTCATCTTTGTCTGAATTACTAGTAATTTAGAGGGCCTAATCCTAAAATCTCTCCAGAACTGCTCTCTTACACCTTAATGACTTGGGACAGGTCTACAATATGGGGGGCGGGGGGGAAATCGATCTAAGCTACACAATTTGAGTTATGTTAGTAGCATAACTCGAGCTGATGTAGCTTAGATCTGCTTATCAGTAAGTTAACACTGTATGGGGTCAATGAGACAAACTCTCCCATTCACTCCCCTTACTCATCTCGTTCTGGTGCCTTAGCAGAGTAAATGGGAGCGTGATAGATGGCTGATTTACTAGGGATGTTAAGGACTAGTCGACTAGCAAGTCGACTAGTCGATTGCCCCCCCTTGCTGCCTTTATCAGAAGTAGCAAGGGGGGGGGGGGGGGGGAGAGAGGGTACTTCAAAGCAGCAGTGCTGCACAGCTGATTCCTGGCTCAGCTATACGGCACTGCCCCTTTGAAATGCTGCCTCGGCATTGGAAAGGGATAGTGTGGCACAGCTGAGCTGGGGATCAGCTGTGTGGCACTCCCCCTCTGAAATGCCAAAGCAGCATTCAAAGGGGCAGCGCGGCACAGCTGATCCCCCTGCTCAGCTGTGTGATGCTGCTGTGCATGGAGCCTGGGGTCAGCTTGGATCCCGGGCTCAAGTGCTGCATTTCCATGGAACCCGGGATCAGCTGTTGATCCAGCTAATGGTTCTGGAGAAATGCTGTACAGAACCTGAGGTCAGCTGGGGATTCCCCAGCTAATCGCAGGTTCTGCTGAAATGCTGCGCAGATCCTGGGATCAGCTGGAGAGTTGCCAGCTGACCCCAGCTCCGCATGTCATTTCAAATCGGCTCCCGCTGATCCCAGGATCCATGCTGCACTGCCGCTGAACATGAGTCCCACCTCCCAGCTTTGCTCACCCTGGGAGTGACCACACAGCCAACACAGGCTGTCCCAGAGATGGAGCTGGCTCCTGTTCTAGGAAGGCAGGATAAGGGACCTGCTGAAGTTATGGAGGTGGAGTGGGCTCTCCGATGAACTCCATCCCCATCCACTCAGGGCAGACTGGGGACTCTTGTACATTTCAAAGCTGGTATGCTGCGGAATGCGGAAGTGACTATTAAGTAGTAGATAGAAATGCCATTGGCTACTCGTCTAGTAAATTAACTGCTAGTTAACATCCTTAGTCTTCACTAAATCTGCTAAATCAATCTCCAGTGGTTTGATCATCATAGCATTAATCCACCCAGTAGTGAAGGCCAGCCCTCATATTTGGGCAAGGTGAAGCTTTTAGCACCTAAGTACATAGTGTGATAATATCTACCTTTACTTTTCTCTTTCTTTTTTCTTTTTCTTCTCCAGGCATCTGCTTTTCTCCTTTTTTCCTCTTTTTTCTTTTCCGGTCTTTGTGTTTTTCATGTTCAGTTTTGTCTTCATAAAGGCTTGAATCGTGTCCTGAGCTTCCAGTAGAGAGTTCAGTGACTTCATTTCCGGCCACTTTTAGTACCAACTTTAAGGGTTTTTCAACATATTCTTAAAGCATCAATGAAATGAGAAATATGATTAAAGCATAGAAAATAAATATAATCTTATTTATTAGGGATGTAAAATCCTGTTTAATTGGTTAACTGGTTAAACATATTGTTTAATCAGTTTACCAATTTAAAAAAAGGGGGGGCAGTTGACCAGTTAAACAAGAAATGGTTAACCAATTAAAGGAGAAGTGGCACAGCTGAGCTGGAGCACCCCCCACGGGCACGACCTGCACCAGGCAGGCCCACCAGGGAAAAAGCCTCCCACTGAATAGCCTATCTGCAGGGCTGTAGCAGCCCCTTTGCTCCTGCCACCAACTATAATGGCAATCCTTACCAGGTACTGGTTAACTAGTTAAACATTCACATTCCTATTATTTACTCAATTAGATAGTACAGGCAGTCCCTGGGTTACGTACAAGATAGGGACTGTAGGTTTGTTCTTAAGTTGAATCTGTATGCAAGTCAGATCTGGCGTCCAGATTCAGCCGCTGCTGAAACTGACCGCCAGTTCTGACTTACATACAGAATCAACTTAAGAACCCCAGGCGTCCCCAAGTCAGCTGCTGCTGAAACTGATCAGCAGCTGATTCCAGGAAGCCTGGGGCAGAGCAACTCTGCCTCGGGCTTCCTGTAGTCAGCGCTGGTCAGTTTCAGCAGAAGCTGACTTGGGGACGCCTGGGGCAGAGCAGCTGGGGTGCTGTTGGGTGCTACTGGACCAACCCAGCAGCACCCCATCTGCTCTGCCCCAGGCGTCCTGATTCAGCAGCTGCTGAAACTGACCAGCAGCGGCTGAATCAGGACCTGGGGCAGAGCAGCTGGGGTGCTGCTGGGTTGGTCCAGTAGTGCCCAGAGCGGCGCTACAGGACCAATCGGCAGCGCCCCAGCTGCTCTGCCCCAGGGTCCAAAACAAAAGCCTGGTCTGCTGGGGGGGGGCACACTAGCTGCACCCCCCCAGCAGACCAGGGACACGGGGAGCAGAGCCGCAGCGGCAGCGGGGTCCCGCGCCTCTGAGGCTTTGCCAGAGCAAAGCCTCAGAAGCACGGGGAACCGCCGCTGCTGTCGCTTCAGTCCCGGTGCCTGTGGTCTGCTGGGGACAGTCCCCAGCAGACCACAGGCACCCAGACTGAAGCGGCAGCAGCGGCGGTTCCCCGCGCTTCTGAGGCTTTGCTGTGGCAAAGCCTCAGAAGCGCAGGAACCCGCCCGGTGCCCCTGGTCTGCTGGACACGGTCTTCAGCAGACCAGGGGCACCGGAGCAGCTTACGAACGGGGCTTTCTCGCCCCGGAGCTCGAGGTAGCAATCCGCCACCTCGACCTCCGGGGCGAGAAAGCCCCGTTCGTAAGTGCGGATCCGACGTAAGTCGGGGACTGCCTGTATTCCAGTATCTATTTCTGACATTATAAAACTACTCCTGAGCTGATTTGTAATTAAGCAACATTAAATTATAATTAGAATCTGTCAAATTCAGTATATGAACTAATGCTAATCAAATCTCATGTCCAATGGTCTCTGTAAGAATCAGTTCATACAGGAACAACTCTCCCACCTCCTGAACAGCATTGCTCTGTTGTCTAAAACATTGTGGATGTTCTTCCCTCTCTCATACTCACTTGACAGGAGTGGGAAACATTTTTGGGAACTTTCTATGGGTCAACTTTTTTTGACCCACAGAAAAACCAGTCCTGGGTTGCATACGAGGAGAAAGTAAAAAACAAAAACATCCCAACAAACAAGGGGGCCCAGACTAGTAGATTGTGTACTCCAGCCCCCTGGAGGTCGGGGAGGGGGCTGGAGTGCTAGCAAAGGGTCCCCAATGGTGGGTGAAGAGTGCTGAGCCTCAGGGGGGTTGGATCCAGGCAAGCTGGGGGCCAGATCTGGGGTTCCCCACCCGTGGACTAGATCTTGGACCCTGACAAAGGCAAACTAGATCCCGGGGAACAGAAAATCATACCTGGTTTGGTAAATACCAAACTGATACACCTTTCTGTCTTTATTAAAATGGTTACATTTCATACAAAATTGGGTTAAACCAAAAATAGTTCCAGAAAAAACTTACTACAGCATTTTAAAGTGAATAGTTTTCAGATAAGTTCAAAAACAAGTGTTTTGTTCTGAGTCTAAATCCACTCAAATTCAAGGGCAGACCTCCCATCAATTTCAACTGGCATGAATAGGACACTTCAGACTAGGATCAAAGGTAGTCAGGCACCTCTTATGCCTTATTTCCAAGTGTTTTTTTCTCCTATATCCCTTCAATCTACACTAAGGCTGTGTTTACACTGTGCCACTGTGAAATATGCATTATAACTCTTCTGTCAGCAGGAGAAAACTCTCCTGACAACAAAATAAAACCACCCGAAATGATGGTTAGTATTTTTGTTGGCAGGAGAACTTTTCCTGTCTACAAAGCATTGTTCACGCCAGTGCTTTTTGTTGGTAAAAGTTTTGCCATTCAGGATGTGTTTTTTCAAATCCTTGATCAACCAAAATTTTTATCAATACACTTCTGAGCTGTGCAACCTAGAAAACACAGCAAATATATTATCTGTTCTTTATGATACTTCTTCAAGCCCCCAGACCTTTTATACCCAGCACCACCACCCAGAGAAGATGCTCTGAACCAGGGGTGGGCAAAAGGGTCTCTGTGGCCCACCAAGAGAGTTGATCCAGCCTGTGGAGGTCCTGCTGCTCCCCCTGTCCCCAGGTCAACCAGGGCCCCGGGGTGGGGAACACACAAAGTCTCCTCCCACCCTGCGAGGGGGCGGTGCGTCTAAGGGTGAGAGATTTTCCATGCTTCCACCCCCCCACACCTAATCAGGGAAGAATGATTTAAGTCTCCACCACCCTGCAAGGGGCTCAGCACTTAAAATCAACCACCAGGTGCTGCTCAGCTGGTGGTTGACTAAGTGCAGAGCTCCCTGGCAGGGTGAGGGCAGGGAACAAAAGACTTCATGTGCTCCCCCTCCCCCAGGCCCTGATTGACCTGGGGACAGCATTCCCAGTCTCCTCTCACTGCCAGGGGCATCTGCACCTCGCAGGAACTGCCAGCTGTTCCCCCAACCCCCAGCCCAAACAGGAACTGTGGGTGGGTAAGCACAGCAGTATCCTGGCCCCGCCCCTTCTGCCTGAAACCCTGACACTCCCCGGGGCCACTTCAAAAATTTCGGAAGTGCCCCCCCCCCATCAAAAATGAGTGCCCAGCCCAGGTCACTAACGGTATCTGCGCTGTGGAGCCTCCGTATCTCCACTGACCATCAAAATAGACCAGCTACCCCGGTGTCGCCCCCCCAACACTCCTCCCCCCGGCTCCCCTCCCCCCCCGCACAAACACCCTCCCCCCCCGGCTCCCCTCCCATCTTACCGCTCCCCGCCCCCCACAAACACCCTCCCCCGCCTCCCTCCCCCCATACAGGGACAGGCCCTTTCCCCGCTCGCTCTCCAGCCCCCGGCGCCAGGCGGCGCGTCACCTTCATACGGGTGCTTGTCGGACTTGTGCTTCTTGTGCTTCTTGCCCATGGCGCCCCGCGGCCCAGCCAGGCCCCGCAGTCGCCCCGCGGACGCCGCCGAGCCCGCGCGCGACAAGAGGGTACCCGGCAGCCGAGAGCCTGAGGAGCGATCGCGAGCGGCGCCCCCTGGCGGCCCCGCTGCTGAAGCCCGCCCGCCGCGGCTCTGGCGCGCTGCGTCGGAGGAAAGCGGGGAGCGAGCGGCTCCCAGCCCGGGCGGCTTTTGTCTCGGAGTGGCGGGTCGCTTCAGAAAGCGCCGCGCTGGGCTCCCAATCCACAGGCTGTAGCCGCGCCACGCCCGCCTCCGTGCCCGGGTAGCGGCGAGGCAGGAATCCTCCCGTCCGCCTGGCTAGCTACCGCCCCTCGCCAGGGCAGACACCTGCTCCTGCGGCGTGGGTCCGGTCTGCGCTGCAGCTGTGCGGCGGGAATAGACAAGCCCCAGTGCGGCTGGGCTCCTGCCCCCCTGTATGTGTGGGGTGAATTCCCACAAGGGAGCCTTCCCTGCCAGCCCCACGCCATCAGCACACAGGTCTTGCTGCCCATTGGCGTCCACCAGCCTCGGCTTCTTCAGTGATTCCTAAGTGCAGCTCCTGTCTCTCTTTTACCTTTGCTCTCCCCAAAAGATCACTGGGTTCTTTTCTGTGCTTTTTTCCTCTGTTGTTGGCATTTCACCCTGTCAGAGAGCCCACACATGGCCAGTGCTCCCTGCAAGCTGTCTAGGGTTGCCCGATGGTTTCAACAAAAATACCAGACACACTTGACATTACATCACAATCTGCATTATATCTTAGAAAATACCAGACATTTACATTTTTTCATTTATATTTTCTCAATTTGTTTCCCGATCAGGAAGCTCAAATACTGGACTGTCCAGTTCAAAACTGGACGCCTGGCCACCCTAAAACTGTGTGCTTGGGCAGCCCCTCAGGAGAGATTCAAATGCCACCACCCAATTAGCAGAGCGCCCACTGCTAGGTTTTTAGTTTCTACTGCTGGTGCACATTCACCCATGCCTCAGTGCACATTAGAATTATTCTGCACATAGGTGTCAAAGACTAGTGGGACAATGCACACAGTGCCACCGTATCTACAGGCAGTCCCCGACTTACGCGGATCCGACTTATGTCGGATCCGCACTTACGAACGGAGCTTTCTCGCCCCGGAAGTCGGGGCGAGAAAGCCCTGTTCGTAAGCTGCTCCGGTGGCCCTGGTCTGCTGGAGACCGTCTCCAGCAGACCAGGGGCACCGGGCGGGTTCCCGCGCTTCTGAGGCTTTGCCAGAGCAAAGCCTCAGAAGCGCGGGAACCGCTGCTGCTGCCCCTTGAGACCCGGTGCCTGTGGTCTGCTGGGGACGGTCCCCAGCAGACCACAGGCACCCGGACTGAAGCCGCAGCCGCGGGGGGGTCCCGCGCCTCTGAGGCTTTGCCAGAGCAAAGCCTCAGAGGCGCGGGGAACCGCCGCTGCTGCCGCTTCAGTCAAAGTCTGAATCTGGACGCCAGTTCTGACTTACATACAGATTCAACTTAAGAACAAACCTACAGTCCCTATCTTGTACGTAACCCGGGGACTGCCTGTATATCTACTCTCCAGTGTCATCTGAAATTTGAGCTGTGCAAGATACAGGGAGGTGACCATACAGTGTTGCCAATAAATTGATTCTGTTCCACCAGAAAAAAAAGCTTCAATCTGAACAACACAAACTGATCCTATTCATGCTTGTCAGATTTGTTAGATCATAGACAATTTTTATAGATAAAAGGAAATAATTATTTATTTTGATTTTTTTGACATTTATGGTGTGTGGGTGGGTGACAGAGAGCACCAGCTAATAGTTAATTTTTAGAGCCTGCAGCTCTGAGGAGTTATAAGGTAACAATCTTGGCCAGAATCAGTGAGAATTTGGTTGGATGATGTGATACTTTTGTGTTTCACTGGCTAGATTTGTTGTTATTCAATATTCTACAAGGAGAATTGTGTGGATGGTGGTCTGGAATAAACCACAACTTTCTTGCTTGATCTTATTCCAGTAGTTTGAAATTTAGCTCTAATAAAAGCAGTTGTTTTTCTAATTCACATCTGGACTTTTTAATACTCTTATTACAAACACAACAATATGTCCCTAAGTATATTTCAGTGGGAGGCAGAGAGTTTTGTCTGGGTGTAAGGCCATATGTAAAAATACAAGCCTAGTAAATGTTTAAAGGACATGTTTCATAAAATGCAAACAAAAATGTGTCTGTATCCTCCGTTCCCCCTAGGGGACTGGTAAACTTTCTAAGGTTTCTTTCATGTTACATGGCAAGAACATTTGTACAATTGTTTTGAATTTTACTGACTAACCCTGTCCTGAATCTGCTGAAATTTGAGAGAATTATAACATAGCCAAGTAAGTCTGACTTGTTGCCAGCCTTTGAGAGTGCAACGTACCTTTTTGAGTTGTCAGTTTTATAGCACATCCTGGATCTCACAAGAAGAGATTTTATCTGTTGACATAGACACTCATAACCAGAATACACCTTTTCTTTAATTTATTTCCAGGTCTGCTTCACACTCTCAATGTAACATTCCCATTCCCCAAAATACTGAAAGCTCAGCTGTGTCTTTAAGGCACAGTCCTCCTTTGAGGATATGTAGAAGAGCTCTAAGATGGATTGTGTGTCTGTCTTAGAGGGTATGTTTACACTACCACCCTAGTTCGAACTAGGGTGGTAATGTAGTCAACCGGAGTTGCAAATGAAACCCGGGATTTGAATTTCCCGGGCTTCATTTGCACGGTGCCAGGCGCTACCATTTTTAAATGTCCGCTAGTTCGGACTCCGTGCCCCGCGGCTACACACGGCACGAACTAGGTAGTTTGGACTACTCCTCGAGTAACAGTAGTTCGGAATAGGAAGCCTAGTCCGAACTACCTAGTTCGTGCCGCATGTAGCCGCAGGGCACGGAGTCCGAACTAGTGGACATTTAAAAATGGCGGCGCCCGGCAACATGTAAATGAAGCCCGGGAAATTCAAATCCCGGGCTTCATTTGCAACTCCGGTTGACTACATTACCACCCTAGTTTGAACTAGGGTGGTAGTGTAGACATACCCAGAGATCCCTTGTGTCAACCATTTACAGGAAGTAGAATGTGCTCCCCTTCCTAACTCACTAGCTGTTTGGTTGTGTGGGGATAGTGAGGAGTGAGGGAAGGAGTTATAGTTCAGTATACTTCCCACACACAGCCATTTCAGGTGGCTAATAATGCTAAGTCTTGCAAGCTAAGGAGCAGTTTTTTCACTTGTCACCTTCTGCTGAGAATGCAACTCAACACATCATCTGAGTACAACCAGGAAAGGGAAGAGGCTCTGAGACTGCTACATGCCAACATGGGAGGCTGTGCACAATCTGGAACAAGTGTTCAAGAAAATGTTAACAGGATGGCATTATACGTATTTGAAATATAGGGCATTACCTGAGCACTTCAGGTCCAGCTTCCGTACAAAAGATTCATTTGTGTGCCCTTTCTAATTGAATCAGCATCTATCCTACTGAATATAGAATCTGTCTAATTGAAGACTTGTCCAGTGAAAGACCCAAAGCTGTGAGATGCTGAGAACATCCAATTCCATCTCAAAATTTGAAAAAGTATGTTTATTTTTCCTAATGAAACATTAAGGCCAAGTGGGTAAGCTGACAACTGAGGATGGTTAGGAGACTGACTAAAGATCTCTTACTTCTTGTTTTGGGGAGAGGAAAAAGTTAATGTATCCCTGAGTTTAATTGGAAAGTAGCTCATAATTGCACAGGGCTGGGCAAAATACGGCCCAGAGGCCACATCCGGCCCACAGACTACCCTGCCAGGACCCTCAGGCACACAGCTGTGAGGTTTACAGTGCGGTATGCCAGGCTTTCTGTTCTGCAAAAAGGGGGAAGTTTCATTCCATCTCCCGACTCCAGCTCAATCCTCAGTGCCTATTGGCCAGAAACAACTGGCCAATAGGAACAGACCCCTGCCAATCTCTATCTGTGGAAACAACCAGCCAATAGGAGCTGAGAGATTGGCTTGGGGGATGGGAGCAACTCCCTCCCAGACCCTGTATCCCCCCTTGGACTCCTCCCCCAGGCCAGAATCCTCTCCTCTCACCCAAACCCCTTCCCAGACCCTGAACCCCATTCCTCTGCCCCAAGTCACCACCCAAACTTTCTGCAGTCTGCACCCCATTTTTCCCTTCTCCCAGGTCAAGCTCCCTCCCAGTCTTTGCACCCCCTCCTAAAGTCCCTCTCCCAGGCCAGGATCTTCTCCTGCATGCATTAGGGATGTTAAATATTGGTTAATTGAATAGTTGATTAACCTTATGAATTCTTATCAGTTACTCAACTATTCTGTAGTCCCCGGGGGTGGAGCCAGCAGCCACTGTATCAGAGGCAACAGCGCGGGGTGTCAGGTGGGATCTGGTCCATAAGTAGAGTTTGTTTAAAAACCAGCTCCCCTCGTGGACCGGCTGCCTGTCACTCTGTGCTGCTGCTCTGATACAGAGGCAGTAGCGCAGAGTGGCAGCAGCCCCTCGCCAGGGGGGTGGTTCTGAGCTCCCAGTCCCAGTGCAAGCCAGAACCAAGCCAGGCTGCTAGCCTAAGCCAGGCCTGAGCCAGGCTGCTAAAAATTTACTGGGGCGGGGATGTGGGTAGTCTATAGCATTAACCTATAAGCTTTTGCTTATCTGTTAATCAACTATACTATTACATCCCTAGCGCCCATACCCCCTCCCTGGCCCTACACCCCAATCCCCTGTCCCAGGTCACAGCTCCCTCCTTTGCTCAAACTGCCTCTCAGATCTCACACCATCTCCTGCACCCCAGTCCCTTACCCCATGCACCCTTCTGTGCCCAACCGCCATTCTATACCCCGTACTCCCTCCATAGAAAAGTGTGGCCCTTAACCACTTTCCAAAATCTTGGGAGGGCCCCCTGCCAAAAATTATTGCCCACCCCTATAACATCAGGATTATTATGCCTATGGGGCATGTTTTCCTTCACTCCATCCACAATATCTCACCCTTTGAAAAGCCAGAGCAGTACAGGACAGCAGCTTGATTCTCTGTTGCCTTGCTCCTTATGTATCCACTACACTGAGCAATATGGGTACAAAATGCTAAGCTCTACTTTGTTAGGGTTACATGCACTTTGCATAGATGTAAATGACTACATAAGATGTTGGGTAATGGCGAATCAGAACTAAACTCAGCACTATCTCAAACTCTGGAGTATTCATAGAGTATTCACTAGCTCTTGCAGTTTTATTCAAGTCTCATAGAATCATAGAATCATAGAATAATAGGACTGGAAGGGACCTCAAGAGATCATCGAGTCCAGCCCCCCGCCCTCAAGGCAGGACCACGCTCCGTCTACACCATCCCTGACAGATGTCTATCTAACCTGTTCTTAAATATCTCCAGAGAGGGAGATTCCACCACCTCCCTTGGCAATTTATTCCAATATTTGACCACCCTGACAGTTAGGAATTTTTTCCTAATGTCCAATCTAAACCTCCCCTGCTGCACTTTAAGCCCATTACTCCTTGTCCTGTCCTCAGAAACCAAGAGGATCAAATTTTCTCCTTCCTCCTTGTGACACCCTTTTAGATATTTGAAAACCGCTATCATGTCCCCCCTTAATCTTCTTTTTTCCAAACTAAACAAGCCCAGTTCATGAAGCCTGGCTTCATAGGTCATGTTCTCTAGACCTTTAATCATTCTTGTCGCTCTTCTCTGTACCCTTTCCAATTTCTCCACATCTTTCTTGAAATGTGGCGCCCAGAACTGGACACAGTACTCCAGCTGAGGCCTAACTAGTACAGAGTAGAGCGGCAGAATGACTTCACGAGTTTTGCTTACAACACACCTGTTGATACAACCTAGAATCATATTTGCTTTTTTTGCAGCAGCATCACACTGTTGACTCATATTCAACTTGTGGTCCACTATGACCCCTAGATCCCTTTCCGCCATGCTCCTTCCTAGACAGTCGCTTCCCATCTTGTATGTATGGAACTGATTGTTCCTTCCTAAGTGGAGCACTTTGCATTTCTCTTTATTAAACCTCATCCTGTTTACCTCTAACCATTTCTCTAACTTTCTAAGGTCATTTTGAATTATGTCCCTATCCTCCAAAGAAGTTGCAACCCCACCCAGTTTGGTATCATCTGCAAACTTAATAAGCGTACTCTCTATCCCAATATCTACATCATTGATGAAGATATTGAACAGTACAGGTCCCAAAACAGACCCTTGAGGAACTCCACTTGCTATCCCTTTCCAGCAGGATTTAGAACCGTTAACAACAACTCTCTGACTACGGTTATCCAGCCAATTATGCACCCACCTTATCGTGGCCCTATCTAAGTTATATTTGCCTAGTTTATCAATAAGAATATCATGCGAGACCGTATCAAATGCCTTACTAAAGTCTAGGTATATGACATCCACCGCTTCTCCCTTATCCACAAAGCTCGTTATCTTATCAAAGAAAGCTATCAGATTAGTTTGGCATGACTTGTTCTTCATAAACCCATGCTGGCTGTTCCCTATCACTTTATTACCTTCCAAGTGTTTGCATATGATTTCCTTAATTACCTGCTCCATTATCTTCCCTGGGACAGACGTTAAACTGACCGGTCTGTAGTTTCCTGGGTTGTTCTTATTCCCCTTTTTATAGATGGGTACAATATTTGCCCTTTTCCAGTCTTCTGGAATCTCCCGTCTGCCATGATTTTTCAAAGATCATAGCTAAAGGCTCAGATACCTCCTCTATCAGCTCCTTGAGTATCCTGGGATGCATTTCATCAGGACCTGGTGACTTGCTGACATCTAACTTTCCTAAGTGATTTTTAACTTGTTCTTCGTGTATCCTATCTTCTAAACTTACCCTCTCTCTGCTTGTATTCACTACGTTAGGCACTCTTCCAGACTTCTCGGTGAAGACCGAAACAAAGAAGTCATTGAGCATCTCCGCCATTTCCAAGTTTCCTGTTACTGCTTCTCCCTCCTCACTAAGCAGTGGGCCTACCCTGTCCTTGGTCTTCCATATTATTTGGTATTTTTTTTCTTAAAGTCCAACCCATGTGATTACATAGGAATTTTAGTTTTCATTTACAAACAAATAAGCGAACAAACAAGCAAAGCATTTAGTTCTTATAGTTGTGGGGGAAAGCTCGAACACACAATCCAACTGCACCATAGAGGCTCAAGTATCAATTAAAAATACCGAGAATCCATTTTTCTTATATTAAATCTCATGCTTTTTAAGCCAATATAATGTTTGGAGGGGCTGACTCAGGAGTTTTTGATACTTAGGTTGGTAATACTGTTCACAGTCTGCACTTTGTGACTTAGACCCACCTGTACAAATAATGTATGTTAAAAAGTTCTTTTATGTAGTAATAGACCTTGAAGTGTCCCAGTGTCCCACTTCTTCAATTTCCCACAGCTAATAAGACAATTTAAAATTTGTATTAGTTCTGAATATGGGGCATTCCATTTTTATTCTTTGCTTGATGGCCTTGAGTAAATCCCCACATGCCAAAAATAGTTGGGTAAGAATACACACACACACACACACACACACACACACACACACAGAATCAAAACCTCTGACATTCCCCTTTTCACAGGGCTGTGCCCTAAAGAAAATGTTAAAAGTTTTGCAGGGTTAAAAGTTTAAGAAAATGTTTGAATATTGGGTTATTGGTCCAAACTGAACTTTGCTTTTTAAAAAAATCCCCTCCTTTGCTCACTTCTCTGAATCTTTTTTGTTTTAAAAAACCTTAAATCACAAAAGGGAAAGTATGTTCATCTCTGCAGTATGTAACTGCAGATGATCATAACATAAGTCTTTGCAATTTAAGTTATGTCAACATGCAAGGGTTTGATTCAAAATCTTGGTTTTGATCAGGTGCAGATCCATGTTCCAGTGCTGAAGGACTTTCATTTTTCCTAGCAAACTTTCCTTTATAGGCAAGGTGTTAAAGTTTGCACATTGATTTTTTTTCCCAAAAAGAAATATTTATTGATCTATACTTGCACTGAAACTGACAACCTGAGAGAAGCTAAGGGCATTTGTTTTTTAACAGCAAAAACCATCTGTTTCATGAGAAGCATGGTTTGACTCCAAATACAGTAAGACCTAGTGCAGTGAAGTTTTTGAATCTACTGTCATTAATCAATCTTGAATGTAATCTGAATAATAATATTACATTATGCCACGAGTAGAAATAACATTATGTAACGATTACAGTACTTTCAGAGTGGCCTGATGCCATGGATTCTTCCAGTGGTCTCCTTTTTACCTAAAAGATAAATATGTTATTAATTATTTAAAAAAATAATATAATTTATGGAATATACATGCAAACACCAGCTTGCTCTGTCCATTTTGGCAAGTAGTTGTGACATGTTTGTCCTGTGGCATTCCTCACTTGTATGCAAGTGTCTGTGAAAGGTAATTACAAAATAAAATGCCACATTCCAAAACATACAATGACATACAGGATAATTATTATTTAAAAAATGTGTTCAATGGCTGTAAATGATGTTATAATGTATGTCTTTAGTGTATGTAAGTCATTGTAGAATCTTGCCTTCCAGTGTTTACCCCATAAAGAGGCTATGTCAACACAGCTATTCCTACCAGCTGCAGAAACTTTCCTTTAGTGCAAGTAGATGCTAATTTTGGGAACTAGAGGATAAGAGTTCAAGTCCTAGTTCCCCCTGCTGGAGGCCTCCAGGACCTTAGGACACCCTATTCCAGAAAGAAATAGTAAAGAAGTCCTACAGGCTGCCTATTGTGGGTGCAGAGAAAGCAGCCAATTAAAGGGAGGTTGCAGGGACCAGGCAATCAGGGCCTGGCAGGGCTATATTAAAGGAGCTGCAGTACCAAAGGAGCTGGAGAAGTAAGGCCTGTCTTCTTGGCTGATGAATTAATCATTTGGGGACACTGGGGGAAGTAAGTGGGAACTCCAGGCTTGTTGCTGGCAGGGACAGTGGGCGCAAGAGAGAACTCCTGGCTGGCTGCTGGGACTGATGACAAGACTTCAGCCTTATGGGAAGGGGGAAGTGTTTGTGAAAGTGCTGGGGCGGGGGATAAGTACCAGGGAATTATAGCAGGGTTATGACTAATTAAAGCGGATGCAGCTATATTGGCTGCTATTCATAGAGTCCCTTATGCAGAGACCTGATGTAGCGGGCAGCCCCAAGTTCTCCCACCTCTCACTAGCTCAAGCCCTGAGGAAAGGGAGTTGAGAAGGGGCTGAATATTGAACTATGAAATACCCCTGAAAGGGGATTAGATGATTCGGGGCCCAGCTGGAGGGTTGGAACTAGAAAGACCCAGAGCAGGCAGAGACAGTGATGCCTGGTATTGTACAGATGATGCCTGGTATTGTACAGCCCCATACCAGGGGCAGGACCACTGAGCCTGGGGAAGGCTACAGAGATACCAGCAGAGGCATACTGGGATATCCCAGAAGGGGTCTGTTTTGTTTCACACAGAGACTGTGTGTGTGGTTTGGCTGGAGAACTGAATAATTGAAAACCCACTTGAAAAATAGGGGTGCCAGGTGTCCAGTTTTTTATCAGAACAGCTGGTCAAAAAGAGATCCTGGTTGCTCTAGCTAGCCATTAAAAGCCCAGGAGCTTCAGGGGGTAGCTGAGTTAGTTTGTTACAGAAAAAAGCAGCAAGCAAATGGTCTAGTAGCACTTTATAGACTAACAAAACATGTAGTCTTGTTATCATGGTATCATGTCCATAAAAGCCCAGTCAGCAGTGCGGTGGGGGTCCATGGCTAAGGCAGGCTCTGTACTTCCCTAGCTCCATGCAGCTCCTGAAAGCAACCACGAGGCTCCTGCAGCAGCCCCTAGGTCAGGGGTAGGCAAGATTCTTCCACTGGACCAGATGCGGCCTGCCAAGCCACTGAATCTAGCCCATGGCAGCCTCAGCAGAACCTTTAGGCAGAGAACAGCTCATGCTATAAACAGCCAGGTGCTGTCTGCTCTAGATGACTGGGGAGGGAGTCTTTGCACACTGCTCCCTTTCTACCAGTAAAATCTCTCAGCTCCCACTGTCCCATTTCCAGCCAATAGGAGCTGAGAAATTTTGCTGGGGGTGGGGGGTGGGGCAGGGAGACAGTGTGGGAAGTCTCCCAGGCCCAGAGTGGAGCAGCCTGCAGCCTTGGACTGCAGTAGACAGCCCTCCTCAGCCCACCCACTTCTTTCCCTCTGACTACCTGTCCCAGGCCACCATCCAAACTCTCTGTATCCCTTTTTCCCCCTTCTCCCAGGTCATAACTCCCAGACCCTGCACCTCCTCCTATACCCCTCCCCTGGCCAGAATCCTCTCCTGCACCCGTACCTCCTCCCTGACCCTGTACCCCATTCCCCTGCCCCAGGTCACCACCCAAACCCTCTGCACACCCTTCTCCCAGGTCACAACTCCTTCCCAGACCTTGCATCCCTCCTAGAGCCCCTCCCCAGGCTAGAATCCTCTCCTGCACCCTTACTCCTTCTGGACCGAGCACCCCAAGCTCCTGCCCCAGATGACAGCCCCCTCTGTCACCCAAACTCCTTCTCAAACCCCACAACCCCTCCTGCCCTGCAGTCCCCCACCCCAAGCTCCCGGAGCCCCCCCGCGGCTTTGCAAAGCCTCAGGGAAGTTGGCAGCGGAGCAGCCCAGGTGCCCCACTGCCCGAGCCCCTCCGTGGCTTTGCTCCGCGTCTTTCTGGTCTGCAGACCAGGGAGACGCGTAGCAGCAGCTTTTCTCGCCCGGAGTACACGGGCGGCGGGACCGCGAGGTCCCGCAGTCCGTGTACTCTGGGGCAGCCCCGTTCGTAACTGCAGGGGCTCGGGCAGCGGGGCAACCCAGGCGCGCGCGGGCTGCTCCGCTGCCGGCTTCCCCGAGGCTTTGCAAAGCCGCGGGGGGGCTCGGGCAGCGGGGCAACCCAGGCGCGCGTGGGCTGCTCCGCTGCCGGCGTCCTCAGAGGCTTTGCTCCCCGTCTCCCTGGTCTGCTGGTCTCCAGCAGACCAGGGAGACGGGGAGCAAAGCCGCGGAGGACTCAGGCGGCGGGACCGCGGTGCGTCTCGGTCCGCCACCCGCGTCTTCCTGGTCTGCTGGGGTGGGGTGGGGGGGCGCAGCTAGTACTCCCCCCCCCCCAGCAGACTAGGCTTTTCTCCGGACGCCTGTGGCAGAGCAGCTGGGGCGCTGCCGGTTGGTCCTGCAGCGCCGCTCTGGGTGCTACTGGAGCAACCCAGCAGCACCCCAGCTGCTCTGCCCCAGGCGTCCTGATTTAGCCGCTGCTGAAACTGACCAGCGCTGACTACAGGAAGCCCGAGGCAGAGTTGCTCTGCCCCGGGCTTCCTGGAATCAGCTGCTGATCAGTTTCAGCAGCAGCTGACTTGGGGACGCTTGGGGTTCTTAAGTTGATTGTGTATATAAGTCAGAACTGGCGGTCAGTTTCAGCAGCGGCTGAATCTGGACGCCAGTTCCGACTTACATACAGATTCAACTTAAGAACAAACCTACAGTCCCTATCTTGTACGTAACCCGGGGACTGCCTGTACTTCCTTTATTCCTTGTGAAATGAAGGTTACAGAAGTTGGACTAAGAAGTCGTCCAGCTTGACATTATTTCAAAATAATGGCTTGCTGTGTAGACGTGCTCTATGTTATTTCAGAATAACATCAGTTGTTTCAAAATAATGCTGCTGTGTAAACATACCCTAAGAGAATGCAAACATATGCACCTGGCCTGGGGGTGCTCATTGGAGGTCTGTGTCAGTCTGTTATAATATGTTCTTTTCCCCCCATAGGATTGAAAGAACACAATATGGCTATGTCTAGACTGCAGGCTTCTTTCGAAAGAGGCTCTTTCGAAAGCATCTTTCGAAAGAGGCTCTTTCGAAAGATCGCGTCTAGACTGCAGGCGGATCTTTCGAAAGAGCAATCCGCTTTTTCGAAAGAGAGCACCCAGCGAGTCTGGATGCTCTCTTTCGAGGAAGCCCTATTTACATTGAAGAACGCCTTCTTTCGAAAGAGGAACTTTCGAAAGAGGGCGTTCTTCCTCGTGAAACGAGGTTTACCGCCATCGAAAGAAAAGCCGCGTTCTTTCGAAATAATTTCGAAAGAACGCGGCTTGAGTCTGGACGCAGGGGAAGTTTTTTCGGGAAAAGGCTACTTTTCCCGAAAAAACCCCTGAGTCTGGACACAGCCTATGTGGCTTGAATCCTGCAGTTCTTTCTACGACTAACTCCCATTAATTTTAAACACAAGGCTTGTCAGGGAAGAAATGGTGTATTTTACCCTTAATTACATACAACCTAGTATTTCCTTGAATGTTCAAATATTCTGTCAAAAAAGGTGCATGATAGTCAACCGTGAGTCAACAAATGTAGGATCTTGTGGAAAACCAGCAATAAACAATGGGAAGAAATAACAGAATTAAGATAGATATAATTATTCCTGTGAAATTAGAACAGTTTTGACAATTATTTTATGCTTCAAAAATTAATCAAATGTTTATATTTTTCCGCAATATGATAAATATAAAATTTAAGAAGAGAATGCTGACTTATGTAATGTTGAATTGCATAAAATGAAGACATGATTAGGAAGACTTTCAAATTTGTATCAAAAGTCATCAAAACAACCAAATATAAGATTCTACAAGAGCCATATTGGGACTTCTTCAAAGTCTTTTACTGTGAAAGAACCTTCACACAGACTATTCCTTATATTGTCTATAACAATTCAGAACTAGCTGATGAAAGAATGACTATACATTTTCTATAACCTAGGTATAAGAACTTTATTGCAGAATTCAGAGAGAGATTATATGGAAAAGTAAAATGGCATTTAACAAATGAAGGATTTTGGCCTTCTTAAGGTGATGTGAAACTTAACTAAGAGGTAAACAGAGAGAAGTATAATAACATTTATACCAATAAATATGTATGTGTCCACACTAGGGCAGTTGTACTATGTTGTTTACCATTATAGCATAGTGTGTATATACCAAACTAAATATTAGAATAGTCAAAGTGGTACAACTTTTATTTAGATAATGCACAATAAAGTGAAATGATCTAGGGAGTAAAACTGCTGAGTTTTCCATGAGAGAGGTGAGTCTTTGCATCTTCCTGCCCTTGCAATATATAGTTTGTCTTTTGCACTTGCCCGGTGAAGAAGAATATATATATATAGTGACCAATGTAAACTCTCATGCTCTCATTCTTGTAAGTTTTAGTATGCTGTGTTAATAAATTTCAATCTGCTGCATATTTTATAGAGAATTATGTTCTTAGCTTAGTCGGTGTCATAGCAACTAGCCTAAGAGTGCTAGATAGTAAATGTGAGTCATTCTTCTGTAAACAGAGCTGATGTTTGAAAATATTAAAATAAAATCCAGGAATATCCTAGGGCAGCCTCTTCCACCCCTTGCGTTAAGTGTGATTGTTCTGTATGAACAATTATGGATATATTAACTTGTTAATATATTTCAGTATATATTTATTTAGCTGTATATCAGATAACACATATTCTATGCTGCAAATTAATAATTAAAATGCTTTAAATTGGTCTTATTTCTTCTAAATCAAGAAGGAAACAATAAACCCTATGGTTCAGCATTTTGAGTCACTGGTCAGTGTGTATGGAATGTAGCTAATGTAATTTTATTAATTAGTATATATGTGAACAACTTTGTCAAAGTTATTCTTGCCTTACTTACACAAATAGATTCATAGAGTCTATTTGGACTATGCAGGGAAATGAAATTTGGCTTTTCACTAGGGGTGGCTGTTCTGCTGCACCATTCCCTGATAATTTTTAGCTGAATGATTAGACCATTCAGCTATGAAGTGGAAGATGCAAGTGGAATCTCTTCTCTGGAACAGAACTAACATGGTCTTAGTTAAGTCCCTAAAAAATACCATCAAATTTAATTTGATCCCAAATTACTTTTTTCTTTTTTTAAACTGTTCTTAAACCAAATAATCAGTTTGCCAAGCTCAAATAGGTACTGACACACTTAGTAGGAAAGAGAATTCAATGGAGTTCATGCTCTCTTCTATCATGTCCTCCACACCCAGAACTATGCAGGATAATTTCTTTTTGGGTTATTAGGATTCACATGGTATCCCAGCTTGCTCTGGTTATGTGGCCTTTGGGAAAGAAACTGCAGGGAGGAGTAAGCCGGGTACTGAAGCTGGTAGAGCAGTCGCAGACAGCAGGTCAAATAGGAACCAAAGGATACTGATGCAATCATCACATTGCTTTCTGAAGTTTGTATTTAGAACATTGACACTCTTCTAACATAGCTCCTCTGAAACAGATAACAAAGGGGAAAAATTGGAACTCCATTGCATTGTTTATTCTGCTTTATGATAGCCTTTCCCTCTAACCATTGTTTGTATTATCTGTTTATGTTTGCACAATACCTGGCACAATGGGGTTCCAGTCTCAGTTGGCCCCTAGTCACTACAGTAATAATCATTACAAGAAATTCCTCAAACTAGTCTTTGATTTGAAACTTTTAATGAGTTCTTCAAACATGCCATTTTAACATTTTTAGAATATAAAAATGCTGATTCAGATATACAGAAATACTGAGCTCAATCCTCAGTATGAGTCATGGTGCTAGGCCAGTTTGCACTATGTCTATTTATACCAGCAGAGAATTGGGTCCATTATATTTTTCCGCATGCTCCAATAATTAAAAATTGTTCCCGGTATATTCTCAAATTTTCCAAGAAAAAACATATGAAAAGAGGATTGATTTATTTTAAAATACCCATGCTCTTCTCCAGTGAGCTTATTGCTTTATGCAGTGTTAAGAACCTCTAGATGGGCCTCTAGGCTTCTGGACTATTTGGGTGTGTGTTATTTGTAATCTTAGAAAAATAACAGTTCAGCTCTTTTATTTATTTATATCTTCATTCTGTCAGTAAAGGAGGAAAGAGTACTAATGTATCCAAAGAAAACACATGGTAAACAGAAGAAAACATGAAGAGCTGTTAGGCCACTTGGTGGTGTAATATGCAAAGGAAAATGGATTTGTCATATGTAGCTTAATCCATGTTAATGAAATGAAGTGAGAAACTTGGGTTTGTATTTCATTTAACTCATGCAATAAGAAGATGGTGCTTGTGCAAACAATTATTTGGGCAGGAGAAATCATTAGCTTTGAGTTTATTCAGAAGCAACATACAGTTGAGGTAAGATTAAAGATCAAACTAACATCTGTTATTTATACATTGTACATTCTGAGTTCTTTGAACCTTCAACTGAATGACTTTCTTAATGGTGATGGCTAGTTCTTGAGTCCTTCTGACAAAAACTAAAATGTACCCACATGAGTTTCTTTGTTTCCCTTTATTAATTGAAGTAACACATCTATCAATAATCCCTGAAAGGATAGTGACCATGTGATAGAGAGTACTACTCTTTTGGAATACTTACTCCGGTCAGGTGGTTAGGGTCAGGTAATTAAGACCATCCTCTCACTCCTCTGTGTCATGCACTGATTACAGAGAAAACTAAGGTAGAGTTGAAACCAGGCAAAGTGCATGGATGGGAGGAACAGCAGTTTTGTAATGTGTTTCCCTAGATCCCAGAAAAAAAAACCTCTACAACTCTAATCTGTGAGTATTTATTTGTAAACAGTTTGGGAAGCATGTAATAAAACATTCTTTCCTTAAAACATGAAAACTAAAGCATACAAGCTCACCTGTGCTTCTGAGTATGCATGGTTAGGAATAATACTGTTTGCAATAACCACATTCTCCCCTCACATAGTTGTATGTATCAATCCCTTGACTAAAATAGGGATTATGCATATGTTTCTAAAGGCAGACTTTAGCCTCATATCAAAAAGTAGTTGTTTAATTATATATGTTTGCCTTTGCTTATGTGTTTTTTAGGTTGCTTGAGGTAAGCTGTTTCCTGTTCTACAGAATGGAGTAGTATTATAATTGGATCCCCTGACCCACTTGTAATTGTAGTGTAAATGGAAATGTCATCATTTAATATGGGTTGTAGCAGGATTTTGTCTCATCATTAATTGTGGAACTTTTCTTTTTAATGTTGTACACAAATTTATGGGAACACTATGGCTGTGTAAATTTTTTGTCTGCCACAGTTGCTCTCTGTAACCCTATATCTAATACAGATTTATTCAAGTTTTTTGTTTATCTATTGGGGCACTGATAACATGAACAATTTTATTTAGCACTTCTCCATAAATGGTATATGTTCTCCAGAGAGACACTCACTGCCAATAAGGGCATATCCTGTCGTCACACAGCTGAAAATGGGAGTTCCCTTCATTAAACTCAGAAGTGTTGCAAGGGTTGAGGAGGACTGGATTTGTGCCCTAAGCATCTATTTCGTATGTCTAAGACCTGATGAGTCTGTGCAAATATGGAAATAGGGTGTCCTTTTAAGGCACCAACATGGGGAAATTGGGACCCGTGGCTCTCTTTTTGTAATGCTGAATATGACTAACAGGATAAAGGGAAGGGAGCCAGTATGGTCTTGGTGTTTAAAGTACAAAATATATAAATTCTGGCCTACATTTGTCTGTTAGTCTGGGCATAGGGCTTTGCAGTGCCTCAGTTTTCTTATCTGTAAAAAAAGGATGATTGTGACTTTATAGATTTTTCAAGCTTTTGCTGTTTGTGGTTTTTTTTTTTTTTAAATATATATGTATATGGAACAGCCCTTCAAAATCCTTGTCTGGGATGTGCAGTGGAAATGCAAAATACCATTCTGAAGGTTCCCCAAATTTGGCTGGCCTTGGATCCACGGTTTGTAATGATAAACATTCTTCTAATACGAATACTTCAATACGGTTTGGGTGAGACTGGGAATGACAGGTAGCTACAGGCACTAAATAAGAAGAAATGGCGAGAGATGACCTGGCAGACTTGCTTTCCAGGTACACTTTTTTGCTTTCTTCTCCTCAAGGATAACTTGTCTGGTAAGGGCAGAAATAGGGCTATAGTGATCTTATTATACTTACTTACTGCTTTGAGGCTTTTCTATTCATAGGCTCAGTGCAGTCCACTATCTTTGACATTGTGGTACTCTTGCTTTGACTCTGCCCATGCAGAAGTCACTTTTACTTTGCCCATGCTTGGTTGTGTTGAGAGCTGTCAAAAAGAACTGTATTAAATAACAAACATGATTGATTTATTTAGCAATATTCTGGGGGGAAACTGACCCCTCAGCTTGCAAAAGAGATTGAGTCCCTTTAGGAGAGACAACACTGACCAGATGGGCTTATGAAATCTGTTTGGTTAGACGTAAATTCCTTATGTCAGTTCTGGTTAATGTTGTTGTGCCAAAGTATTTTTGCATGAATGTCTGTGATGGTCTAGTTTTGAACAACTCAAAAGGGTCTTGTCTGACTGCATGAGGAATACAGTCTAAAAATATGTATGGAAGTACATGCTTTCTGATTTACTCTGACAGGATACTCACATTGCTTTAAGTATTATTCTGAATTTTTCAATGTTGGTCAACTAGGGCTTTCCTTCTTTCTTTCCTTAAAACATGAAAATGAAAGCATACAAACTTCTCAAGTATTTTGACATTTATATTTCATATATATCATCTAGTGGTAATTCCCAAACTAGTTGATAGTCATGTATCTGACAGTGAAAGATCAGAGGTGCGAGAAACCATGCAGCAGACAGTTACAGGATAATAGATTCCTAAAAACAGTATCTTGAGATTCACAGTAGTTGGAGATCAGCTTATGCCCAGATGCATGTAGATAGATATTCCTTCAAAATTTTGCCAGTTATAATATTTGCTGTTATTATCTATATTTATTATCCCTATAAAGTTTTTAAACAGCCAATATTTAATTGAATCCTGCTTAAGCCCTTGGCCTTGATGCTGTCTTGTAGTGATGAGTTTGTAAGCTGATTGTGCATTACGTGATAAAGTATTTCCTTTTTATCTGTTTTGAATTTACACCCTTTCAGTTTCATTGAATGTCCCTTTCGTCTTATACTATAGAGTGAATTTCAATAGATTTATACAAGTGCTACCTAACAGTAAACTCGAGTCTTTTAGAGTGTAAAAAATGGTAGATCACTTGGTGTTTCCAAATCTTATGACATTATAGTCAATATGGTGTTTTTTCTCAAACTCGCTGCTCTTGGAATCCTCTGTCAGAGCGAAGAATCTTAGCTTTAATTAAGAAGGTAATTTCAATGTTTTCTTTATAACCATGAAGGCCAGAAAGTATGAACTCAAGACACTTAAAAAGCTGAAGGAAATTAAAAGAACCATTATTTTGGGGATCATGGCTCATGAGTCTAGTGACAATATTGATTATTTCTTTTTTGTACGTTGTGAGACGCCTTCAAACATGCCTCCTGTGCAGCGGTAAAGTAAGTAACGGATCTCTGTCTACTATGAGCATAAAAAACAAGCAGTCCTTTAGCACCTTAGAGACTAACAAGCATGGTTGGTCTGAGTAAAAGCTTGTATGGAAGACCCCTCAAGAAACACCTATCTGATATGCACAATAGGTTGCATTTTAAAAGTCATTTTTGAACCAGAGTGCAGTTTTATTGTCTGATGTTGATGCTGAGGTAGGTATTTCAAAGTAATTGTAAATCACTGTCTCAAGTACTTCTTTTTTTTTTTTTTTTTTTTTTTTTTTATAAACACATTTGAAAATCCACATCTAATTTCCTCAAAAAATAGGTTCTAGCTCAATGGCTATGTCTACACCGCAGCCGTTATTTCAGAATAACTGATGTTATTCTGAAATGACAAAGAGCGCATCTACACAGCAAGCCATTATTTCGAAATAATGCAGGCTGGAGGACTTCTTGCTCTGACTCTCATAACCCACATTTTATGAGGAGTAAGGGAAGTTGAAGAAAAAGTGTTCTTCCTTTTATTTCCTGCTGTGTAGACAGTGCCAAAAGTCAAATTAAGCTGTTTTGACTTCAGCTACGCAATTGACATAACTTCAGTTATGTAGCTTAATTCAACTTTTGCCCTGCTGTGTAGACGTGCCCTTAAAGAACTCAGTCCTGTTTCTAATGAAGATATTAATTAAACTCTCTTGATTTCAATGGGAGCAGTATTGCCCTATTATATTTACTCAAAAGAAAACGTCCTTTTGGTTTCTTTTATTATTACCTGTCCAGAATTTTTGTTTAATAGCACAGAGCAGTACTTCAGCTACCAAGTTTCATATGAAAGGAATCTGTGTTTCACGGGGCACGTAATGATGATCTGTGCCTTTCATCACAAAACAATTTACAGCTCAGACAATGTATCAGTGTAAGTTGTTACAGTACTAGGTGTACATGTACTATAATACAGCTTTCAAATTATTAACAAATATTTTTTCAATAAGAGCGATCGTGTTAGAGAAAATTGAAGACATTTTGTAAATCATAAAAACTGCTGTTTATTTAGAAACTGCTTATTGCGGTGTGTCATTGCAAACAAATGCTCAAAAACCAGAGGAAAAAATGAGATGAGATTTTTTTTTTTGCTATATTCTTCATCACACTGTTTACTGTGTTGATTACCATTTAAATCCTTCAGACAGTTAGAAGGATAAGCATAAGTAATGATTAACAACATCTGTCATACTTATTTTACAGTAATACTGCTCATTTGCTTATGTCTGTTCTATAACCAGACACAAATGTATAAGAAGTCAAAGGATCAACATTTTGATTTTACACATCAATATTGCTGTGGGGAAAGGTGGGGAAAGTTCCACTTAAAATGTACGCTTTTAAATTGAAGGAACAATATATGTTTATACCTCTTGGTTTTCTCCACGAGGCTTGTTTTTTCTCCCCCCAACAAAATGTACTTGATTTTTTCAGTGGGGAAAAGTAACAAATCAGTTAGACCATAATTAACCGTAGATGTAGCCCCATAAGTTGAACTGCCCAGCAAGTTCCCTCTAATTGTTTCCATCCTTGTATAGCAAGGATGGGGAATCTAAGGCCCAGGGGCTGGATGCCTGGATCTGGCCCCCAAGGCTCAGGGCCCCTCCCCTACCTTGGCAAGCCTGTACTGGTTCTCCAGCCTTCCCTCTCCCATTCCACTGCAGGGTTGGAGCACACAAAATCTACTAGGCTGGGCCCCCCCCCTAGGCTCTGGTGTGCAAGAGGAATGTGGGAAGTATCACCTTCTCCGTCAAGGGCCACATCACTGAGGGGTGGTTTTTTGGGGTGGTTTTTTTTCCCCTGACCCAAAAAAGGTTCTCCACTCTTGATGTGCAGAATAAACTTTCTGTTCACCGAGACGTGTGGATGTGCACCACCAGTAAAAACACATGCTGCTGGATGTAGGTGCCCTGCTAATGAGCTGGGTGGCATTTGAATCTTTCCTGGGAGGCCACCCAAGTGCTCAACTTACAGGGAATACTGCCAGTGCCCAGTAACTTGAAATATTCTATCCAGTTCTCATCAATCTGCATTGTTTTTTGGAAAATATTTGAATCTTGATTAAGGACACACATAAAATTTATCTGTACATCTGAACAGCTGCAAAAACTTGAACATGCTGCTTTAACTAATACTGTTTTGTGTGCTTAGAACGTCTTTCTCAAATACATTTTATTTTAGACAGGGAGGGAACAGAAGCAAACAGAAGAGAATCAAGCAGGAACTGGTTAGGGAGGAGGAGCATGAAAAAGGAGGGGCTGCAGATTTTTACTATGGGCAGGAAGGAACTGATTGACAAGTAGGGAAGACAAGAGGAAACATCAGGGATTATGAATATCTGTTAGGTGTAAAAGAATCAGCAGGCAGAGCTGGTGGAGATAGGGGAAATCATTATGGTTCAATAGTTTGGGGAAACTTTTGTCTGATCATCTGAATTTCTAGCATATACCACATTGTTTCATTCCATGTTGAAATATTCTGCATTATAATGTGTACTTGCACTTTTTCAAGTATAATACATGAAAAGCTACCACACATATAAATGAATGATGTATTATGCATGAAATCATACTGGCAAAAAAACACAAACAGAATCTCATAGGAGGTGTTTCAATTTCTGGTAAACAGACTATCACAGAGTTTTGATTTGATATCTAACAGATGATGTCAGGATAAGAATGTAAAACAAAAGAAGAAAATAATTGTGCATTGCTGTATTGTGTTCTTGGGGGTAGGGAAAGTAAAAAAGATGACATTTTCTGAGAAACAGACCTACTAATCTGATATTTCTGAGTAAGGAATTTACAGTTTACTTCTAGCTATCCCTTTTCAAACACAGAAAAGAGGAGAGCAGAGATGAAATTTTTTTATTGGGCTCTTTGCAAGTTATGTCTATTTTCCTGTGTCATTGTGGGAACAGCAGTGACTGCTCTAGTAAAGGTTGTGTAACAGTTTCTGTCTTAACATAGTTAACTGCCTTATCCCCTGATCTTGATGTAAAAACTGATCTGTCGTTGGGTGGCGTGAAATTGTGGATGTGCTGATACAATTTATTAAAATTCCTAGGTTAGGCCCCAAGTCAGGAAAACACTCATACACGATGGCTGTGTCTACACTGCACCCCTTTTCGGGAAAAGGGATGCAGATGAGACAAGTCGGAATTGCAAATGAAACGGGGGATTTAAATATCCCCCGCTTCATTTGTATAAACATGGCTGCCGCTTTTTTCCGGCTCGGGGCTTTGCCGGAGAAAAGTGCCAGTCTAGACGGGATCTTTCGGAAAATAAACCCTTTTCCGAAAGATCCCTTATTCCTGATTTTAAGAGGATTTTACCTCGTGCACTCACCAGCAACAGCAGGGACAGTGTCCTGGGCCACTTCTATTGGAAGAAGAGTAGGGGCAGGGACGGGTAGAGGCAGACTCTACGGCAGAGGGGAGTTGTTTGACTATAGTCCATGATTAAAGAGTAAGTCTTAGGTGCAGTAACGTGATCTGAAGGTTGTCCTGTGCTAGGGTGGGCAAACCTTTTGCCTGAGGGCTACAGCTTTGTATGGAAATTTTATGGAGGATCATGAATGCTCACAAAAGTGGGGATTACGGTGCATGAGTGGGCAAGTGCTCTGGCTGGGGGTGCAGGCCCTGGGGTCAGGCTTGAGTGCTGAGACTCTGGTCTGCAGATTCTTGGATGGGTCTGGGCTTGGGATACAGGAGGATGCACCATACTGGGATTGAAGTGTTTGGAACTAGTGGTGGGGGGGAGGGGGCCTATCAGGGCTGGGGCAGGAGGTTGGGGTGGGTGGGTGTAAGAACTTGTCAGCTTTTACTTCTAGCGGCTCCTGGAAGCACCAGGCCATCCATAAGCTGGTGAGGCCATGTGGCTCTGCATGCTGCTTCATCCGCAGGCGCTGTTCCCTCAGCTCCCTTTGGCCATAGTTCTCAGCTGCAGACCTGGTGTTTGGGGTGAGGCAGCATGTGTTTAGCCCCTGGCCAGCCCTGCTTCCAGGAGCCACTCAGAGCTGCTGCACATGTGAAATGGGGCAATGCAAACTCCTCCTGGTGGGGTTGGTTCTCTCCCACTTCTCCTCCTGATCTTCCCCGGCCAGCCCTACTGTACCCGCCGCCAGCCTTGCTTCCGGTGGCCAGTTCTCCCCTCCTCTCCCGATCTCTCCCGGCCAGCCCCGCTACACCCCTGGCCAGCCCTGCTCTCTCTGACCGACCCCCTTCCCCCCGATCTCCTCCAGCTAGCCCCGCTCCCCCCTTCCCCCACTGACCAGCTCTGCTTCTCGTAGGCTGCCCCCCCTTCCTCCCGGCCAGCCACGCTCCCCTCCCGGCCGGTCCCTCCCCCTGCTTCTCCCCCCATGAAGTGTGTCCGGTATTTTTTTTAAAGTCTACCTGGTAACCCTATAATGTCTCAAAAAAAAAAGTGGCTTTGCATTTTAATTTAATCGCATGATACGCTCTTTTAGTTTTAAAGTATGGATTGCTGTATTATGCAATAAGCGCTGGATCGCACATGTAAAAAACAAAGTACAATGTCCCATACTTAAATTTGTATTTTTAAAGTAAAGTTTAGTTGTTAATTTAACTTAATTTTTTTAAGTTTTAGTTTCTTTAGTTTGTTTGATGAATAAAAATAATGTCCTTTATGATTGAGTATTCAATAAATGTTCACCTTAAAATTCCCTGGGTTCACACCCTAATGAAATGTGCTGCACACGCATATGTTGCTAGGTGAGGGGTAAAATTTTCCAGGCTCTTATATGACTGGCTTTTATAGAAAGCCAGTGGGATAGATTCCTAAAATACATAGGTACTTTAAAATATTGTACTTTAGCTGATGTAAAATGGCACTTTTAATTTAAACCAGTTGGGGATCTGGCCAGTCTATACATAATCCATAAGAGAAAGATATGCACACAAGACTACAACATTTGTGTTCTGCTCAATAGAACACAAAGAGGTCTAAGTGTGAGAACAATTATCTTATTCAAGGGGCACAGAAACCTCTAGAACCAAAAGCTCTCTACTGCTAGAGCTCATGAGCCAGAGTTTGGAGCAGGCAGCTGTGACGGGCTCCCATCCCCTGAGGATGTGGCACCGAGTGTAAACTTTTGTAACACAAGTTCAAAAGTGGTTATGTACATCTGTTAGACAAAGGAGCCAAAGCAGTTTGAATCCTGAACAAGCACACAACTTTTGTGACTGCTGCAACTTCGCCAATACACTGAGGTGGAGACTTCCGAAGCTTAAATACACCAGTTGCTGAAGCCTGAGCACAAACACTTCAGGGTCAGTAACGGACTCTTATCCTCTATGAATCAGGCACTGAGTGGGTGAGTGAAACCTTTGTACATTGGAGTTTTATATGCCCCAATGCCATTGGGTAGCCTACTTGGGCCTTGTCTTTGGTTCTGGTGAAGTAGTGCAGGCCCTGTGTAAAATGGGAACACAGAGAGGCGTGGACAAGGGAGAACCTTGACCTCACCCCTCCTCTTGCCATTTTCTGGACATATTAGTTGACTAGGCATGACCGGAGAACTGAGCTGTACATTTTCAAGGTGAGTCCGAGCCAAAACTTATTCTCAGTTGTATCAATACAATTCTTGAATAACCTCATGGGAACAGCACTAAAAACTCAATTGATTGCAATGGAGTTGCTCTGAACTTACAGCAGTGTAACTAAGAGTAGAATCTGGCCTCTCTTTTGGCTTTTAATCATTTTTAACACCTTTATTCAGGTTTTTTGCCAGCTCTGCAGTTGGTGTAAACTGATATGAAGTCAAGAGATTGACTATAAAGTTATTACTCAAATTGCTCATCTGATAAAATAAGTGTCAATGGCGGAGTCAAGTCTGATACCATTCTCAGACAAGTTAGCGAAGTGAGAGAACTGTGGTCAGTTTCCTAATGACTTGTACTTTGAACTCCTGCGTCTGTGTATATAAACATGTTCCCATGCAAAATTTAAATGAATAAAAATGCTGTCTCTCTGGCTTTATTAATGCCATTTATTTTTAATGGTGTGTGTGTGTGTGTGTGTGTGTGTGTGAGGAAAAAGTTATTTGTAAAATCTGCTGGGGGAAGGAATCAGGGGAAAACTTAAACCTTTGCTAAGTAAGTGTGCAAAATCCTGTGCTAAGTAAGTGTTCAAAAATTTCTGACAGTCCTGTTAGTAAAACTAATTATTCACAGCCTTCTGGAGGTGGTGGATCTTTTCATTTTATATGTTCAAAAGAAAGAGGGATTCCTCCAAATTCTTAATTGTACAGAACTAAATTAATTTCATTTTTATCAGACTTCTTCATTGCTTTAGATTGCATGGATTAAAAATGAGAAACTTTAGCAGCTGGCTAGGACAAAGGTGAATGGACAGCATTTTAAATCATTTTAGAGAAATAGGACTCCTTGCCAGGTGTCCAGTATTGACCTGGACAGTCCGGTATTTTTACCTCCTGTCCGGTTAAAAAAAAAAAATTCAGAAAATACTAGACACCTAAAATGTCCGCTATTTTCTGATTCTCTCCCCCCTGCCTCCCCAGCCAGGAGGCAAAAATACTGGACACCTGGCAACCCTACACACACACAGCAACTGGGCCCAGGTCCCTCCTTCCCCCCACCCCTCTGCTTACCTGGTTCCTCAGGGGAGCTGTCTTCTGGCTCAGAGCAGAAAAAAAGCCTGTTAAAGCCAAAAAAGCCTCAAGGCATTTCTTAAAGGGGCCATGCTGGTTTTTTAATTTTTTGTAAATTTTCATTGCTTAATAACTCTCATGGTCTGTTTCCCCCCCCTCCCCCTTTTTTTTCCTCAACAGAATTTTTTCCCTGATGTTTTTTTGGGCCGGCCGGGGGGGAGAGGGGGGGAAAGGGGGTTCGGTATTTTTGGTTAAACCACCTGGCAACACTATCCTTCATTCATATCCTGATATTTTCTTGAACACTTCATATTAGTTTTCTTTGTTTTTAGCCAAGAAAAAAGATTGATAATTACCTTGGACCTGTGGTACCCGGACCCTAGGGGAGCCAGCTGAGGTGATTCAATTAGGGTGTTCTGCAAGAAATGGGATGCCTGATCCCCAAAACTGGTGGTTATTCCAGTATTTTTAATCACCAAGCCAGCACAAAACAGCTTCCATATTACCTTATTGGTCAATGTGAAGTCCAAACAATGCAGTTCCCTCAAATTACCTAGCTTCAAGCTTCCACTCAGACACTTCAGTCAAACAAGGTTCTACCAGTCCCAAAAAATCAGACACATTATCTTCCAGTTCAATAAAATATTTCAGACCTTATCCTAAACACATGTGTTATAGCCAACTTTTATTAACTAAACTATTTACTAGAAAAAATAGTGTTGGTTAAAAGATCAATATACATACAGACATGAGCAGGGCTCGACAAATAATGCAATCTACTCGCCTATGGCGAGTAGATTGCAACCCGGAAGAGCCGGGTTCGGGCGATCTGCGCATGCGCAGAACGATCTGCTCATGCGCAGCTCGCCGGCTGGCGAGTGGGGCTTGCTGCAGTTCAGCGAGCCTTGGACAGGAGTTCAATTCTTAAGGTTCAGTTACATAATAGAAATTACGAGCAGTCCTGTGGCACCATAGAGACTAACAAATACACCATGATCTTTCATGGATAAAACCCATTTCACTCATCTGAAGTGGGTTTTACCCAAAAAAGCTCAAGATATAATATATTTGTTAGCCTCTAAGGTGCCACAGGACTACTCATTGTTTTTAAAGTTACAAACTAACACGGCTACTCCTCTGACACATAATAGAGATCCTGCAGTTGCAAAAAGTTCTTTTATTTTCCAAAATCCATATCCCAAGCTGATTCCAGTCAATGACTTGGATTTCAATCCTTGTGGCTTTGGTTCCCCCCATAATAAAACCTCAAGCAGGTCTGAGACTCTAAATCAATGTCCATTAAAAAGGGACACCAGGATATCCTGGGATGTCATTTCTTATGGCTTGCAGCTTTCCCCATGAACAAAGGGGTTTTATGCCTTTGCAGTAGCCTCTTGGCCTGGGAACACATACTAGGTTCTTTGGTGTAATCTTGTTTCCCAAACAGCATGGTAACGAACATAAGATAATTTATCACTAAGCAGTTTACCACAAACTTTAGAGATCTGTAAAAAATAATACTACTTTGTTTTAAAATAAATGTTAATATTCTGTTCTGATCTTGAATCAAAGCTGTAGTAACAGACAAAGATTGTTCACCTCATAAGACCTGAGCAAACATCTATCATTCTATTGCTGTAACAATGCAAGTTTGCATTTCAAAGTTACACCCTAACTTAGATGTAAAAGCCCACTTACTATTTACTCATCTTCCCAACAGGTCTTTAAAGGCCGACTCTGGGTCACTCAGGCCTTGTCTACACAGGCATGTTTTGTCACCCAAAACTGCCTTATGTTGAAAAAAATAGTGAGAGTGTACACACTACAATGTAACTTTTGTTGGGGGGGAAAACACCCAGTTTTGGCAACACGAAACTTCCACCTCTCCAAGAAACTTTGGTCTTTTTGTCTTCTTTTATTGTCAACAAAGAGTCAGTGTGCAATCTGTTTTGTTGAGAGAACTGGCTTTTGCTGGAGTCCCACAATGCCTGCCCTGATGGCTGTGCTCAGTGTTTTAGGATCTCCGCTGCTTTGCAGGCATGCACCTCTCCTCTTTCAAAGCTCTGAGAACTGACATCTGAGTGCACTGCTCCATTTGGGGAACAAAGAACAAATAATTGGAATGCTTCTGTTCTGTCCTGCATTAAAAACACAGCATCAGGCAGGCTGCTGCTGCAGAGGGCTGCTGGAGAGAGAATTGGCATGACCATTCCAAATTCTTCCAGAATTTGACGTGAGGAAGTGGGTCTGGCCCACGAAAGCTCATCACCTAATAAACCATCTTGTTAATCTTTAAAGTGCTGCATAGTCCTCTCTTTTGTTTCAGCAAGATCAGACTAACACGGCTACATCTCTATTATTAATCATGTTAAATATCTAATCCTGTAATTCCTGAATCTGCATAATACCCACTTAAAGGCCATAGGAGTCTTTTATATTCAGTAATTTCAGTGTAGATCTCTGATAGTTTCATTACTATGCGGCCATTATTTTCCCCAGAATGATCTGAGACTTTAATTAGAAATGATATTGTATATGTATTGCTAGAAAGTGTAACAGATATTATTTGGGTTTGTTTCTCTTTATTTAAATCATTGCCCTCAGGTGGGCCTGGGGATGAGCTGTTCAGTATACAGGCTGCCCCCAGGGAGAGAGAACTATCTGAGCCCTCTCCCACCACAGCAGCGTGAGGCCAGATGAGAACCGCCTCTCCCTGGCTGCTGCAGTTCCAGTGGGCACATCTAGGGGAGGGGTGCATTTCCCCTGTCTGGGGCACATCCAGGTTTGTCTTCCCCTCCCCCCCCACTCCCCAGCTGGAGCGAGGAATACAACAAACTGCACTTTCCCCTTGCTCCCTGGCAAAGAGGAACAGCCAGCAATGTTCCCATATGAATGGGGTCCCTTTCTAAAGGACGCATAGGAGGGTTGGTTGGCTCAGACAATCCCAGATGGGGATCAAATCTCCAGCTAGCATCTTTCATCTGCCTGGTGATTGTCTCATTTCTATAGGGTTTTAATGTGCATATACTATAACTGTTCCCAATTTTCAACATAGAAACTATCAAATAAGCACAGCATCTGAAGATGACTCAATAATTTGAATAAGAAAAGTCATATGGCTAAGCTCATTGGAAAATAAGATTGAGTGTTCTAGAAGTGAAGCTAGATCCAAATTCAGCACAGCTATGAAGAGGTAGAGCCAGGTTTTGGTTGTGATAGAGCATGACCCTATCAGTTCCTTATATGAGGGTTTTTAAACTTGCTTTCCCAAAGGGCAACTTGCTCTGTTCATTACAAGAGCCTGTTGTTAATAGCTGTGTACAAATATGCAGCTGTTTAGTGTAAATTATTGATGAGCTGGAATAGTAACATCAGATAATCTAATATACTGACTGACTAATTTCCATATCTAACACCTTCACACAGTGTTAAGGAAACTATGAGCTCACAAGAGCTCATTGCAGGCCAGCACAATGGCCATGTTTCTGGAGATCTTCCAATTCTGTGAAGTGCCCTAGATTTGACCAGAAATAGGGGTGATGAGGAGAGATGGTTGGAAAGGTGAAAGTGAGTAGAAGACTCCAAATTCTTCATCTTCTAGTGAGAGTTCAAAATGTACTACTAAGACTATAAAGGGAAGAAATGATAAAGGAAAGACTGAAATCAGTTAACTACCCAGAGCAATGTAGTACCATAAAATGTGTGCATGCCTTTTTCTCATGTAGTTTTTGCTCACTGAGAAAATCTTATGAATTCCTCATTCTTGTGTACGTGACAGTGTGGATATGTCTAGACTGGCCAGTTTTTCCGGAAAATCAGCCGCTTTTTCGGAAAAACTTGCCAGCTGTCTACACTGGCTGCTTGAATTTCCACAAAAGCACTGACTTCCTACTGTAAGAAATCAGTGCTTCTTGCGGAAATACTATTCTGCTCCCGTTCAGGCAGAAGTCCTTTTGCGCAAAGCTTTTGCGCAAAAGGGCCAGTGTAGACAGCTCAGATTTGTTTTCAACAAAAAAGCCACGATTGTGAAAATGGCGATCGGGGCTTTTTTGCGGAAAAGCGTGTCTAGATTGGCACGGACGCTTTTCCGCAAAAAGTGCTTTTGCAGAAAAGCGTCTGTGCCAATCTAGATGCTCTGTTCCGAAAATGCTTTTAACGGAAAACTTTTCCGTTAAAAGCATTTGCGGAAAATCATGCCGGTCTAGACGTAGCCAGGATGTTTGGAGGGAATGCAATCATACTTCATTACACATTTTGCTTTTGAAATACAAAACGTGTGTAATTTGCATGTTGAAAGTGACATGGACTGGAATTTAAAATTATGACTTGTATTCTGTATCATGTACACGGGTCACTAATGAGGCGTATAGTGTGTGGAAACTATCAATACTTTACTGGAAAGATTTCATGTACTGTCAGTAGCTGTTCTAAAGTTACAATCTCTAATCTGTTTGTCAGATTTGTTAATCTGGAAACCAACCTTATCATTCTTTACTCCATGTTCTCTTCTACAGCCCAGAATCCAAGAGAGCTTTGGAAACTCATATCTGACATTGTAACAGGAAGATGGCTTTACCACAGTGTGAATTCCTTTTAATGTCAGTTTCTCTATGGGGGATTAGCCACCACAGATGTCACAGATCCTGGGAATATCTTCCAAGTTAAAAAAGGAAAGTTGGCTTCTCAACTGTCATTTAATAATCTACAGACTCTCACTAATATATATATTTTCTGATATCTGACACCCTGACATACAGCAAAACATCTGATTTAAGTGGTTGCTGGTTTGAGTGCAAAATTATATTAATTTATGTTCTTGTAGACCACTTAGATTATAAAATGCTGTGTGTCCTCTTTGCATTGAGTCTCTTTTAAAATACCAATGGTATTTTAAAATATCTTACCCACTCTGATTTAATTAGCAGTTGATGTCATACTCTCATCTCTGGATCCCTTTCCTTTTCTTTTCTAGCATCTGAGGAAGTGAGTTGTATCTCATGAAAACTTACACCCTAATAAATCTGTTAGTTTCTAAAGTGCCACCTGACTCCTTTCTGTGGGTCTGTTTGTTTGTCTGTCCACCAACTAAGGGATATGCACCCCTCCCCCAGCTGTGCCCGCTGTAGCTCCAACATCCATGGACAGGCACTTTTCACCTGGCCATAAGCTGCTGCGGCGAGAGAGGGCTGGGGTTATCCTCTCTCCTTGGGGTAGCATGAATACTGAACTGCCCTCATTCCTAGCCCTTCTTCTTCTTCTTCTTAAGCCCTTGCACGCTGAGTGGAGCATAGGTCATCTACAAGTCTCCTCCACTTCACTCTGTCTTGAGACAAAATTTCTAGCTGACTTCAGGAGTACCCCAGTTGTCTTTCAATCTCAATAGATCTTCTCCACACTGTCCGAGGTCTTCCACTTTTGCATTTTCCTTGTGGGTTCCATGTGAGAGCTTGACAGACTATGCTGGATGTTGGTTTTCTGAGAGTGTGGCCTAGCCATCCCTACTTTCTTCTCTTGATTTGAATGTCAAGTGGTTCTGGTCCTGCTCTGTTTCAAAGCTCCTCATTTGTGACAGTCTTGCCATTTGATGTGAAGGATGTACCTCAGGCATCTGTTTATGAATATCTGTAGCTTGTGATTTGAAGACTTTTTTAGTATGCCAGGTCTCACATCCATGCAAGAGCACACTCTTCACATTTGTATTGAAGATTCGCAGCTTTGTCTTCGCAGATATTATTTGTGAACTCCATATGGGCTGAAGAGTCTTGAATGTAGCTGTTGCTTTCCCAATCCTAGCATTGATATCTTTGTCTGTTCCTCCGTCTCTGCCCGTAATAATCCCCAACTAGATGAACTGCTCCACATCTTCCAGATGTGGTGTTGGACTAGTTGATCCTCATTGTCTTGGTCTTTCCCTTATTAATGCTCAGTCCAATTAGTTAATTCCTAGCCCTACCCCAGAACAATGATTTTAATATATGAGAGGAAGATTTTCAAGGCACAAATAGAAAGTTAGGTGGTGCTCAACTGGCCCCGACTTTCAGTGGGAGTTAGGTACGAAACTGTACTCTGCCTCATAAATCTCCCCCAGTAATGTTATGTCCCTCTACAGTTCTCAGAGTGGGAAAGGTAATCGAGGTCTCTGTGTCATGACTGCTTACTCGAGAAATTGCTGACCAAATTCAGTAAGTGCGGCTCAAGATGCATCCTATGCTGTGTCAGAAAAGTGCCTACTCTTTTTTCTGTAGAAGAGTGATTTGAAAATCATATTCAGTGTGAACAGTCTCTAAGCATCACTACAAAGAAGTGAGATTAAATTGCATTGGTTTATGCTATGTGCTGTCTGTACTACAGCTTAACATAAGATGCATTGTTTAAGGAGTTGGAATTAAATAATGAGTGAGAAAATATCAAATTTGCAGTGTACTAGCATGCTGAAATGCCTTTGTGCACTCTAAATCTCTGTATGCCAGTGATTAGGGAGAGAAAAAAAAATCTCATTTCTCAAAAGAAAATATTAATGTAGGGAATAATTCGCTATTTTATTCAAACTTGCTGGTATTCTTGAGTCAACTTTACTTAAAAAACCCAAACAAGCACTAGTTTAGTAAATAGGAAAGGGGAGTAGCCACCAGAGGATACAATTTTCAAAAGAATTTAAATGGATTAGGAGCCTAGGTCTCATTGAAACTTTGTGGCACTTCACTTAGAAATCTTTGAACAATGTATCCCAGCCTCTGGTCTCGAGTTCTATTCCTTGCTCTGTGCTGATCATGGGAAAGTCACTTGAGGCACAATCCTGCAATGCGTTATGCATTCTGGTCCCGGTCCACCTAAATACTTAAGCATATGGCTAATTGTAATATCATGAATAATGCCAAAATTAAACACATACTTGAGTGCTTTGCTGGATCAGGGTCAGACTACTAAATGCTATGCAGGGTGGTGCCTATAAATCTCTTTGTACCTCTGCTTACCCAATCTGTAAAATGGGTATAATCACAAGAGACTGAGCTGTGAGCTTTAATTCATCAATGTTTGTAAATCACTTGGGGATCCTTTGTTGACAGATGCTGTATAAGTATAAAGTATTTTATTTGTAGCAGAGACTGTAGACAAATATGTGGCTTTGTGTAGCATTCTATGTTGGATACTTTCATAGGTGCTAGAAATAAGGTAGTGGGGGTGCTGCTGTCATATCCTTAGCTTGAAGTAATAACAAGAACCAAAATAGCTCTTTTTTGCCTTCAGCAACCCCACTATAAAATTGTCCCATCACCTCTGGGCATGTTAATCCTTCAAAATTCCTTCATTATTTGAGGGCAATTGGAAAAGTTCCTTCAGTCTTCTGCTGTGTTGTGCATTTGAAGACTATACATGATCCATAAAGTCCTGATACTTAGAAACATCCCAATGGAATGTGTGCTATGTTTGGTATCCCAAACCAAAGCAGCTGTCTCTGCATGGAAACTTCATCTGGAAAGTGAGTAGTGTTATGATGCCAAATTAACAGCTGTGAATGGTGTGCAGGACTCTGGATATTGACCCTAATATTTTATTTTCCATAGTGAAGTAGGGAAACAATTTTTTTGTCTTGTGATTCTGCATACTAAA